>NW_006263635.1:57211-61136 GCF_000469605.1 Apis dorsata | reverse complement strand
TATTTTATATTTTTATTTATAACATAAATATTCTATTTAATACATGAGAATAAGTATATGTATTAAAACTTAGCAATAAGCTAAAATTAAATTTTAATTGTGAATCTATAAAAAAGCTGTAAGTGCCAAAAAGTCTTTCAATTTTGTAATTATAAAATAATATATATATTATAAAATAATATAAATATATATATATATTTTAGTATTTTAATAAAGTTATTTGTTGAAGAAATATATTTAAGCATATTTATATAATTGTAATTAATATAAATCTATTAATCTATTAATATTAAAATTATTTTTTAAATTTCATATTCATTATTTTTGTTATTTATAATATTTCTTGTTTTATAACTAATAAATTATATATTCATTTATAAAAAATTATTTATAATAATTTAAAAATTTGTTTCATAAAATAATTTTAATTCATATTCTTCCTAAATTTAAGTATAGTATTTGTAATTCATTTTATTTTGTGCCATTAATCATAATTTCAAATTTAATTTCTCATTCAATTTAAATATGATATAGTTCATATATAGTAAATTATTTTTATTTATTTGTTTTTTATTTAATTATATTAAATAAAAAATTATAATTGGCACAAACATAATAAAAAAATATATTTTATGTAAATATAAACGCAATTAAAGAAAACATTCCATTGTTTAACATTAAGATTATAAAATTAAATTTTTATATATCAATTATTATATAAAATAGTTTAATGCGTATTCCAAGCAATGGATACTCATATTATCCGAATAAAACTAATATTCTTAGTAATAATATTTAAGATAATATTAAATAATTACTGATTTGGATATAAATTATATTCTTATTTAAAAAATATTCCTTAAATATTTTTTGTTTATTATGTTAAATTCCTGTTTATCTAGTTTTGTAAACAATTTTATATTTTGAAAGCTAAAATAACTCAGGTACTTATTCAGGTAACAAATATTACTTTACACATTTGTATTATATATCCGGATAGTATGAATATCTAAGTATGAATGAATACTCGTATTAGTCCGCTTATGCTATAAAAGCACGCATAGAAAATATAAAACATTGTGATACAAAAAATATTTTTAACTATCAATACTAGAAAAGAAATTAACAGAATATTAATTAATACAATTTTATGGAAATATTTTGATAATAATTACATTTAGTAGTAACTTTCATAATATTATATCTTATTTTTTTGTATATCTTTCCATTGACACATTTTACAAAACATATTTCGAGTAATTCTAACCTCTAAAACAATTTTAAATAATTATATTCAAATAATCGTATAAAAAGTCGAATTGATAAATTATTAAGATAATTGCACAAATGATTAATAATTTAATATTTGATTTTTCTATAACAAATGAGCAAAAATACAAAAGAAGCAAGTTATAAATATCAACAATTAGGAAACTTGATGTTTTCTAATTGCCTCCTATGAATATTATATATCTAAAATAAAAAATTTAATTCATTTATAGTATTATTATATTAGCAATGTTTACTAAAAAATACGCGCTTGATTTTTAGTTAATCAATAAACTTATTATACTTTACGTTAATTTCAGTCTGATCGTTTTGACTTACTTGTTTACTGCAAAACGATCTTAACATGATTATCGATCTTGTTATCGCGATAATTGTCGATTGAACCATTTGAGTGCAAAACTATTTTATATGTATCTAAAGTTAAAATTTTAAATAGAAAAGAGAGTTTTAGGAATTAGGATTAAAGGATTTAAGATAGAAAGAAATGTTGCCTTTATTTTTTAACACTATTTAAAAAGTTTATTAATTGATACTGATCAAATAACAGTGAATCACGAACAATTTTGTCAATAAAAAGACAACTGCCGGACGTGCGATATTGCTTAATTGCATTCAACAATTGTTTTATATTGGTAGAAATATGAGAAGCATATCGTGCTTTTCGTATTTTTGTCCAAGTATCGAGGAATGCAATCATGATTATTTGCACTCAAATGGTAAAGCATTCTATCGTTGACAAATTTCGTCCATGTATTTTAACTCTCTGCGATTTAATCCATTTTTTTATCGCGATTCATTGCAAAAAAATTTTATGTTATGAGACGAACTATCGGCAGCGTGAATTTCGGATGAAATTAATTTCTAGAAGTTTTACAAAAATACGGTTGATATGCATACATTTGCAAAGAGCTAAAATGGACAAACTTTTGTCTTACAGGAAAAAATATAAAATATTAATCGATTATTGTGACGGTATTATAAAGATATACATATTTTGTTTCCTTATTTTCTTGCGCATTTATTAGAACGAAATGCATTGCGATAGCATAATTGTTTTCCATTGAATTTCCTTGATATCAAAATTTCAGATAACATAATTGCAATAGATTCAAATTATTATTTCATAAATTTCAATTCTTATTCCAGATAATTATTTTATTTTTTGCATTGCTTTCCCTATTTGTCATGATCTTTTATTTTGAATTAGTTTAAATTGCGTATTTTATTATACTTAATTTTATTTTACAAATCAAATATCATATATAATTTTCTCAAAATTATTATTTATATATCTAATATTTCGCATTAATATAATATTTGTCTGAACATAAGCGTGTATTAATTATAATGATAAATTAATTCAATTCATCTAATAGGAAATAGAGAAAACACATTACATTGGAAATGTATTAATTTAATGGATTGAATCGTTATTTGGATTGGTAAATATATTCTGAAATATTAGAAATTATTCGAATATCGGATGAAATGATATTGATGCGATTAAGTACCAGCATGAGTGAAGCATTATATAAAACAAAAAATATATTTAATAAATATCCATGAATGAATTAGAAATACAACATTGGATATATGATGGAATCAAGCAACGACAATAATAACGTATTTATTGAATATGTATGATATATATTAAATTTATTTTATGTATTTTTATTTGGAATTATTATTCACAGTAGAGTATTAAGGTTAAGTATCTTTTTTTTAATTAGAAAAATATTTTTTTACATTTTTGTTTGATAATAATTATATTTTGAATTAAAACATAAAAATTTTTTAAAAATGTATATTGCATTAATATTTTGACCATAAATCAATTAAACATCTTATAATAACATAAAAATAATTGAAATCGTTTTTTTTTACGAACAAAGATATTGAATATTACTTATTTTAATAAGTAATCTTTTTAAACAATTCGTTGTTTTATAACAAAATAATATTACGTATTATTGTCGTATGTTGATTAAATAAATCAACGTTTCCCAATCTATAAATTTTACGATATTTTGTAAAAAGTTCTCTTTTATAGAAATGTTCTTATTTTCTTTTTATTTTTAAATCAATTTTCAATAATCGAGGTTTTCTTTATATTATATACATTTTTTTTTAAATAACTTTATTCTATAGTATTATATCTATATATATCTTTATATGCTTTAGAACGAACAAAATATAATATTTTCATGATTATAATTATTATTATAATAGCGAGAGAATCACATACACCAAATATTATCATATTAAGTTAATTGAAAATGACTGGGAAACGTTGCATAGAAAAAAATATTATTGAAGTTTATAAGTTATATTCCCTGTTCAGCATCGATCGTCAGACATCATTATACCTGATTGTCTGTATTATTTGAGACCATTCAAAGTCTGTATGTGTTACGACGAAAACGACAAATTTCATATATTTTTATATCTGTATGCATCCATATTATTACCAAAATATGTTGTATGTTGTATGTCATGCAATTTAAATACATAAGTACGGCAGGAAAGAGTACATGTTGCGTATGAGGTTAAACGCGTAGTAAAATGAGTGAATTTGAGCGTATCATTGCGCATGCGTTGTTAAGACACGTGATGGAGGGATTACTATGTTTTATGC
>NW_006263635.1:50002-56872 GCF_000469605.1 Apis dorsata | reverse complement strand
AGAGAGAGAGAGAGAGAGAGAGAGAGAGAGAGAGGCAGGGAGGGAGTGATTAACAAATAAATATAATTAAACGTACATCGCGCGCCAGAGCGTGCACGTATTAAACCTAATTTCTAACAAATCGATATCGTTTTTATAAAACAATTAAAATGAAACATTTGTACTTTAGCAGTATAGAGCAGTCGTTTTGTCGTACTTATTTATCTTAATATCATTATCGTCGTTTATATTATTTTATACATATATATGTAATATTATATTTTTTTTGCTTTTAAAGAACAATTCCCGCCTCACTTGGCACGCCATCATCCATCATTATCATTATATTAATCACTTCAATATATTGTATATATTGATTGTTTTATAAATCATAAAACAAAGAAAAAAAATTGAGGATATTATATCGAATGTAAAATGATCATAAGTGATTTAACCAATATACAATATATACATATTATTGAGAAGATATTTTTTTAATTTACTATCTTTAGATTATTATCTGTTTTGTTAGGAATTCTGTAATATTTAATTTGAGAAATATATTTATTTTAGAATCATAAGAAATATTTAGTTTCTATTTCATGATTTATAAAACATTCAATATAAATATAATATGCAGTCAATATCTCGCCTATATAAAAAAGAAGAGTATGTATAATATATGTGATGCAGCGTACGCAAGATATACGCTTGAGCACAACTTATCTATAAATATACAATCATAGAATCAATATCAAACAAAATCATGATTATTGCAGAGTCCTGTTTTACGGGCGGAATATACTATATATATATTTATAATATATATATACATAGCATATATATACAATATATGCTATATATATTTTTATCTCTTAAAAAAAATTAAAAGAACCGCCATTTTTTTGTTTGTAGCGTTTCCCAATATTTATATGCAAAATACGAAACAAATTCATAACTTGGCGCAACGCTCATGTAAATATGAGTATCAATGATATCAAAATAATAAAATAATAATAATAACCATATTGAATACGATTAATTCGAATAATATTAATAATAATGGTACAATGATTACGTAACGATTCCCACAGTATGTACAGATATTATAGCACCATGACCGAAATCTCAAGGTTAAAAAATAGCATTATACGAGATTAAAGTAGAAACGAAAATGGGAATGGGATTAAGAGGAAAAAGTGTAAAAGGGAAAAAGTCTTGCGCTTCGGTCGGAACACGAGATGAAGGGAAGAAGAAAAGGGATGTTATATTTTAGCTTAAATGATATAACTTCATAATTATCATTCTTATTGTTTTGATTATGCCAGTCAATCACTTTCCTATTCAATCTTACTAAAATAGTTGAGCGAATTAGGAAAGAAAATACAAGATACAAGAATGAATGAGCATGTGGAGTTATTTTTCACGTAGGAATATAGTACATTTTTAAATATTTAATGACATTGAACGATTGATGTTGAATTACTATTGCTTAACGAAGATGATTGACCTGCGCGATTGAATAATAGTTATATTATGTTAATATTGTTATTTAAGTATTTGGCCGTTTCAATTAACGTGTTCCAACAACGTTTACGAGAATATTATGTCATACGATTGCTAACTCGGCGAATAAGTCGTGGGGACTAGAAATTTTGAAAAAAACGAATGAACGAATCGCAATTCAAATATCACAGGAGGAAAATGTCGTAACTTTTTATCTCTTTTTTCATTTTCATTAATATAGATGATTTTTAGATTAATATAGATGATTAGGACAGCCACTAGATTCAAATTACAGAATTTTTTCGAACATGAAAATTCTCATATATATATTTATAAAAATCAAATCATTTAATATAATGTATTGTGTATCAAATGATTTGATCTTTTCTCATTTTATTGAGATTTTCCTCCTTTATGTGTCTCACGACGAAGAGGATAAAATTAATAATTTAAAAGATATTCGAAATGACTCGCTGCATATGCTTTTTTTCTTATGTCTTTTGGCGCAGATCTTTTTTGGTAGATTGTAAGTGAACCAAGAGAAATATTTGGTTGTTGATTTTTATCGGAGGAATTGGAATTAGAAAAAAAAGATGTGTTGAATTGTGTACACGTATATACGTATGCTCAATGTGCGTGGATGTACACATATGTATAATATAATTTCTTTGCTTTAGTAGATTGAAAAATGGCCTACCGTTGTAGGTCTACGCTCGTTCGACATAATGCATTTAATAACTATTCTTCTTGCATATAGATTTATAATCTTTATATATATATTTTTTTAATATATATAGACTCATATTTATATTATATTAAACGATGATATTCCTTCTTTGTTCAATATATTAATTAGGTATGATATGTTTATTCACAACATGATGTGAGCGCTTAGAGTTGGAATTTTTCCGTCCTTCTAGTATCATGAAGATAGTCTTTTTTCATATTTTCTTTCATTTTTTAGTGATAGTGATATACCGACGATATATTATATTTAATTTAAGTACGACGCTAGATAAAACATTAATTTCTCTAATAGATTAAACTTACATTTTTTTCATTTCTCACAATGAATATATAATATATACAGTAGCGGTTAAAAAAATTAAAAAACGATATTTTTGTATATTTGTGTAATTATATCTTTAATGCTAGATCTTGACATTATGTTTATATGACTGATTTATAAAATTCTCATACTGATATGTAAATGTTCGTTTATTTGTAAAATTCTATTTATGAAATAGAAACTATTGGGATAAAATTTTATAATAATATTATAAAATACAAAATTTATAAATCAATTTTTACTATATTTGTTTTTTTATTAAAATAGATAAATTATAAAAATAATATGAAAATTGAAGATACTAAATATTTAATATAGAAGTAAAAATATATATAATATAAATTATATAATATAAATTAATGTACAGATAAAAATTAATATAATTAAACCAAAAAAAGATTTTATAAAATTTCAAATCTTAAGAAAATTTTAAAACAAAAATCATCTTGATTGATAAAAAATATTAGATCTCAAATTCAAAAATAAATATATTTGATTATATAAAAAGTTATAAATAAATTTGTATAATTTTTTAATTAATTTTCTTATTTTTTAAATAAAAATGTTGTTTTTTAAATAAAATATATGTTTTCTCATTCTTATATGTATGTTATACTATAATTATTAATTTTATTTTTTCAGATAATCTATATTTTCATATATTGATTCTTTTTATAAAATATAATTTCTCCTTAATAAATTATAGTATTTTGTAATGTATAACTCTGTAAATTTTTTTTATCCACTACTGTATATATACATATGTATATGTATATTAATTACATATTGATACACATTACATGCTAGTCATTGTCAGAGAATTATTAGTATTTTCAAGAGTTCGAAGATTCAAACATGCTCACTTCAGGATTTCGTTAACAATTAATAAACGATTTTCAGCCGTAGATCAATAACAAATATAATAACAATTTAACACAATAAATACATTGAATACATAACGTTCAACTCTTTCTTTTCTCTTCATTTTTTTTTTTGTTACACAAGATATTATTCACTAAAAATCTCACATCGACAATTTGAGAAATTTTAACAAAAAACAGCTTCATTTGTTATTTTTAATAATCGCGGAACACCCTGAAGCGATGCAACAATATCTATAAAGATAATTCACTATACTACTTGTCAAGTAATAAAAATAGAGATTGCATAGATTGAGATTCGTAGCGGATGCATCTAAAGAGATACGTCCTATAAAGATTTCCTTTTGAGCTTTTATATAGCGTGAAACTTTTTAATTTGTATATGTATATAAGTGTGAAGTATCAGTTTTGTACGCGCATGCATTTGTCCGTATTTTACCTACAAAGGACGTGTATCTTTTGCATGTACGTTACAAGCATATTTATTTATTTTTTATTTGTGATCGCATAAACGTGCAGCTATCCGTTGAATCACTTTAAAGACGGAAACAATATTTTTGAATGGATTGTATGAAAAAAATACAATATTATATTTTCGATATGTCTAAGTTCAATGTTGCATTTTATATATATATAGTATTTGTGAAATTTCAAACAGTTTTCGACAGATCGCTGCACACTGTTTACTCATCTTTTTAAATACTCGTATAATTTTTATTTAATCGAGATTTCGAAAGATTCGCTTGAAAATTATTTAACTGGATAAATCGTAATAATAAACGTGCCTGTAAATTGATCACGATTTTGTGCTATTTTTACGACGCGACGCGTATTCGATCACTACGTCGCATTATTGCAATCAACGATATGCGCGAAATTTGCATGAATACGAAACTTGATTCCCTTCCTTACCGGCTGAGTATTTAAATGCTTTCGTTGGAACAGTGATATTGTACATATAGTAAATGATACAAATTTGTTCTGCTTTATTTAAAATTTAGTTTGCACTCTTTATTTACCATTGCACAATTTAGAACAATGGAAGGAGGACTTGCCTTTTATAATTATTTTAAAGAAAGTATTTTCTTTCTAAATCTAGTAACTTTTTAAAAGTTATCCATTCATATATATTTCCTCCAATACGTCATTATCGATCGATTCAATCGTCGATTATCTGCATTGTAAAAATCATTCCTTGTTGATCGAATAAACTTTCTCTTTTTCTTATATCATCTCAAGAGTGTTTCGATTAGTAATCTATATCTTTCACCTCGAAACGATTCATCTTCCAGTCTGTATATCAATAAGCGAAAAGCACACGATGTTGATAATGGTGAAATTAAAACGCGATATCGTGCCTAATCGCAACAATCCTTCTTTTTCAAACAAACCGAGCGTCCTCTTGTCATCGTACCGTTGTGCATCACTGCCATCGAGTGGAAATAAATCATTCTCGAAGTCCGAGCTGCATTTGTGCGATGAACGCCGGCAATTAAAAAAATTCTTCCGGCAGGGCCGTTCTCGTCGAATTAACTCGATGTACTCTGAAACATTCTTCAAAGGCGATCTTATCATTAAAATTTTTATCGTCTACATTATCAGATTGAATTGCAAATCATAATACACCAAATAGATGAAAATGGAAGCATGGATTTAGCGCAAGAAAATTATATAATCACCTCTTCATTGAAGATCTTCTTCACACTTGGGAATGTCGAATATCTCGGCAAACAAGGGTGGTAATTTGAGCTTGGTCCAGTTCCTTCTGAACCAGTCGAGAAGATTCGCATGTCTGGCACCTAAGGCCCTTAATTCTGGTATCCTTTGTGAAACGCTCGAGACACCGGAACACCCGCCCGCGGAGGTAGCCTCACCGGAAACTGTATGGTTTCTTAATGCTTGCACCTTCAATGCCTCCAAGAGGCGATCCTGAAGCCTCTGTACCGCTTTCACATCATTCAGGCCTGGCCTTTCGCTCAGAAGAACGGCACCAGAGAAAAGTCCCAACTCGGTATCCGACAGTTGGTGAGCGTTTAAGGCCGATGTAAATTGCATCAAAGCAGACACAAAATCTGGCTGTTTTGTTTCATATCGATTAATTAATTTTGATAATTAATAACTTTAATATGAAAAAGAATATCGAAAAGTTTTTAATAATATTTGACATATGAATATGAGATTTAATTCCATTTCAATTTAAAGTTTATTTTTAAATACTGTTTTTTAAATAATTTATACAGAAATAAAATACATACATATG
This sequence comes from Apis dorsata, assembly GCF_000469605.1. Lineage (NCBI taxonomy): Eukaryota > Metazoa > Arthropoda > Insecta > Hymenoptera > Apidae > Apis > Apis dorsata. Next base: position 51,177 of record NW_006263635.1, on the reverse strand, counting down.
TATGTACAATTTTTTTCACATCCAGTTATCATTAATTGTAACGAGCATGAGTTGTGATAAATGATGACTAATTCTTACCTCGTACATCAATTCCATTTGTTGCCTAGTGATATAAGTACCATCCTCGAATGTCATCGAACTATCGGTGGTCATCTTTGAAATATGGCTTAGCCAGACCTCAAAGAAACCAACCTTTATCAGGATTAGTTGATCATCCTGCGAAAGATCGCAAAATCCTGGGACCTTTTTGGCAAACTCCACCACCCTTTGAACCGACGGTGTTATCCTGGTGGCAAATTGTTGCCAAAGCCAGATCCTTTGCGATTCAACTGTTTCTGCTGTCGAGGATGCCGCCTCTGGATCCTCTGGGCTGGCGGGCTGCGAAGAAGTACTCGCCTAATCAGCAGGATTATAAAAGAAACAGGCGTTGCTGCCAGTTCCAATTCCATCGTGTCATTCTAATGTTAACCAAATAATTAGAAGCGGATACGACAATGACTAATTCGACGAACTTCTTACTAAAGTAAGCTTTAAAAATAAACCAAAAAATCGAGGATTTTGTTAAAATATTTTTATCCAATGTTTTGTTATATTTATTTGACTTATACTATCTTGAAATTCTTTTGTATAAGTAATTTCTTCACTTGATTTATATTTAAATTTTATATTTGGAATTCTATATTTTTATAAAAATTAATACAAAAGTTTAACAAAAATCGTATTACAACATTCCCATTAATCAATTCATTAAATTCATTCAATTAAATTCATTCATTTCAATTAAAATAATCAAAAATCTATCACAATATTGCAATAAACTTTCATCATCGATAAAATTATATCACGGTAAACGTAATTTTCAACTTCTCTGCGAATCGTATCCACCGCTAACGTAACCGTGCTCCTTCAATTTTGGCATCGAATTTTCAGTAAACTCACCGGTATTATCATCGGTTTCCGGACGATACCCCTCGTTGATTCCTCGGTGAAACCGCAGTGAGCGTGGTGCGCCTGAGAAACTTGAAGTATCACATCGTAAACCGCCAACTGTTTCACATCCGCGTCTGATTGATCCGCCTCTACCACTGCAGCTGGTGGTACACACGGTATAGCGTTTTGAGCTTGACTGTTGTTATTGTTCTGGCTGCTGGTGTTGTTATTGTTGTTGTTGTTGT
>NW_006263635.1:37362-49743 GCF_000469605.1 Apis dorsata | reverse complement strand
GTTAGTGGTGTTGTTATTGTTATTGTTTCCACCGGTTGGGGACGTGAGCTGCTGTACACCAGTGGTGGTGGTCGTTGTCGTGGTGGTCGGTACCGTGTCTTCGGGGCCACGTTCCCTTGAACGTTTCGGCACCCTGCCGTATCTAACCGCTGGAATGAAGAAAAAGAAATGGAGTTTAATTGTTTATTCGTATTATTAAAGTATCGTTCTATTCGTTATTCGTCATTATTAGAGTAATCGTTTCTTGAAAGGGTGCTTTTAAGGGTGGAGAAATTGTTTCTATATAGGTGATTGGTTTCTAAAGGACTTTAAAATGAAATTGTCGAACTTTTACACAGAAATTTTAAAATAGATATCAGTATTGATTTTCAAAGGCACTGGCTTTAGGGTGTAGAATGTAATCATTAATATTTTAGACGGATTTTAAAATACCATTATTGACTTTTAAAGACGGTAGTTTTTTAGATGATCATTGATTTTTATCTCATTTAAATTCGGAATTAATTAATTCTAAAAAGGAAAAAACGATGAATTTTTAATATCATGAAATGAATTATTTTGTAGATTTCAAATTAACGATTTAAAATTAAAAAGTTTAAAAAATAAAATAAAAAAATAAATTGAGTGAAATTAAGCGACCAGATTGTAAAATAAAAATAGGATGTTTGGCATTTTATTCTGGAAGCGTTGAATTAAGGGCAACGTTGATTACCGTATGCATTAGAAGTTTTCATCTCCTGTATTCATTAATCACTTGAAGTTTGAAACACTTCCAAAGTAGTTTCGAATAAATTTCCGGTCTTCTTCGTTACATTTTAGTACAGATAGATTACAAAACACATAAATGATTAAATGAAGATTATTTTTAGTAAATTAATAATAAAATTATACGAATAATGAAATTTTCTAATCAGTGGAAAAAATATATAAAACGATATTTCGATTAAAATCGTTTTAATTAACTGACGTATCGTTTAAAAAAACGTGTAATTGAAATTTTGTTTAAAAAAATTATTTTGTATTAATTTAATAAATATTTCCATATTTTATACTAATTTATGTTGTCCATTCTAACATCTTGTTCCGAAAATGACCATATTTACCAAAGATTAATATTTTACACGATACTCGAGAGAATTACTCCAGACAACAGAGGATGCAGAGGTTTCAGGCCAGCTTTACCCCGGTTACATCCGCTTCTTAAGCGGATCACAAGACTAACAGGGGCTTATTACGATTTTCCCGACAATACGAGCGGGAAGTACGGACGGTTTCCTATTATACACCGCCGCATATTGCACTGGATGGAACTTTGACATTTAATTATGTACGCAACTTCGTTTCAGTTTACTTTAACTGCTCGACGAACGTCAGAAATTCCGAAAACTGAAAGACTCGCTGGTTATTGCCACTAGATACGTAAAAGAGTTTTGTTTGGTTGCGAATAAATTTCAAAATCTAAGCAATCTAAGAGAAATCTAAGCAAAATTTAATTTTTATAACGAATTTGAAAATTTTGCTTTGATCCATTTATTTAATCTTTTTCGAAATAATTAAAAATTACTTAGTAAAATTAAAATTTAAATTATATTAATTTATTGTATTAATTTTGTAACTATTATTAAATCTCAATTGATATTAGTTTATATTAAATCATTTAATTTTAGATAATTTTTAATTAATGAAGAATAAAATGACATAATTGAAATTGAAAAATTTAATCTTGCGTTATATTAACCCAATAATATTATAATTGATGATTTGAGATTAATGATTAATGAACAATTTTAAAAATATGATATACATAATTGTAAATACATAACAAAAAAAATCTTCGTGCAATTATAAAATTTAATAATTTATATTTGCTATCGTATTTACATTAGCTTTGTTTTTAACAAATTCTTTATATTTAATAAATCGATGAGATAAATTAATGAATATAAAATAAAATTCCTACTTAATTAAACTACGCATATAATTGATTAGATTTCATTATCATATCTCTTGAATTTAATTGAAATTTATATGTTATGTAGCCCGTATAAATGAATATTTGTTGACTGTTTAAATACGCATATTATATTATTATATACAGAACATTGATGAATTTGTAGTATACTATATAATACTACATACTATATAGTACATATGTAATTATTTGTATAAGCAATGACATTTCAAATTAATTATAGATATGTATTAATAATCATAATATAATAATAATTTATTATTTTATTAAAATTACCTTTAAAATTACATTCTATTATTATCCTGTGAAATATTGAAGACAAGATAGAAATCAATTGAAGAGAAATAGAAAAATAAAATTACATTTATAAATTATATTATAAAATATCTTTTGAAATCTTTCAAATATTTTTTTTATAACATATTTTATGTTGTTCATGACTTAACAGAAAATATAATTTATAATTGATTACTTACAATCCCTGGACATGCCGACAGCTAGGCACTTCTTGAATCTGCAGTACTGACAGCGGTTCCGACTTATTCTGATGACCAAACAGTTGCCGTCTTTCAGGCACCTGTATTCTATTTGCTTTTGAATGCTTCTCCTAAAGAAACCCTGAAACGAAAGAAAAAACTTAGCATCAAAATATATTTTGCAATATTCAAAACATATTCTAAAAATTTTTTGATTCGATATTATCTATCTTATGAATAGCAATTGATTAAAAATTGAATTGGAATAAATAATCCAATATAATAATCGAAATTTCATATTAATTTTTTTCATTATTTTTAGTTTGAATTCTATATTTTAGATATAATAAGATATAATATACATTTATAAGACAATATATATACATATATATACAAATATTATGATTATTAAATTTTTAATTAATAAAATCTATTCATTTGATCATTTTCCGCATCATTTATAATACAAATTCATTTATTTTTATCTAGCATAGATAAGATTTAAATTATTAATTTTTACTTTTATTTTACTAATCTCTTTTATAAAAATTACAATAAAAACAATCCATCAAAATAAAATAGTCATAAGAAAACATAAGGAACACAATAAAATGACCAAATAATAAAGAAAAAGATATCTTCACAATACAGAAATAATCTTTAAAACATTTCCCAAGTGACCATCTTTTATTTTTATATCATCCCGCATCGTATAGCATAGATAGCCGAATCGTTCAAAACGAATAGGATTTACCAACGTATTGCTTGAAACAGAGAAATCGCGAACGTTCAATTTTCAACCATAAAGTTTTTCGGATTTCTTAAAGCAATATCACGCGATGAAAAGGGATTTCTCTTTTCCCCAAGAAAACGAAAGAGAAGCTACGAGCAAAAAAGACCGATGAATCGAGCTATTCGACGCTTGAATGGTCTTTGATGTAAACTTCGTAATCGCTTTGAATTTTTCTATCATATCACCAAACGTTAATATTTGTCAGTAGTTTTTCTTCTTTCCTTCTTTTGATCATGTTTGAAAGCAATTATATTGTTAGAATCATCATAATTGAAATCATCATATCTAACCTATTACGCAATTATTTAAAAGAAGAAAACAGCGACGAGAAAAGAATCGAAACAGAAAATGAAATGACGAATTAAAATCATTCAATTATTATCGTGCTAAACACATATTTTATATATAAAATCGTATATATTTGACAATTTCAATAATTTCGATAAGTTCGAAGTTTCTTGCAATGCAATCTAAAAGTGATTAACCTAACCTAATTTTACAATTCCTTTTTTTTTTTAATTATTTATATATTCTTGATATAAATTTCACTTACCTTTGTTACTAATTATTTCCAATTATCATAGTAAAAAATGTTTATGACATACCGTATACATAAATTCGTTAAAACGATATTCGATAATCTCGAAAGTTCATTGTAATGTGATCGAAAGAAAACTCACTAACCTATCATAATTCTGATGCAAAGAAAGCAATTTCACAATTGCTTTTTTTCTTTTAATCATTACAAATTCATTTATTTACAAATTCTTGATAAAAATTTCGCCTATTAAATATCTTGTTGAAACACATTTAGCACTATAGCATTATATTTTATACATGAAATTGTTAGAACTATATTCGAATAATTTTGAATATAGTTTGCTACAATGCGATTGAAAGAAAACTCTACGAGACATCGGATAACATCGATTTAACTTTCAAGGATACCGAATGCTAGCACGATCGCCGATTAATTCTCTCAGGTCTCAGTCTGGATTTAGGGATCGTAAAAATGTCGTTCGCGGAGAGAAACGATAGGGAAAAAACGAGCTTTCTAAAACGCCAAGATAGTCCCGTACAGCCATTACTGGCGCCACTTCTACTGACTCGACGTCCTTCGTTGATTTACGAGAATCGATTCGTTTATCGCCTTTATGTAAACGCTCGGCAAATAAAGCGTTTGAACAGTCGCAACACGGAAATATAACGCGAATTTATACTATGTTAATTTATCGAGGATTAATCGTGTGCTTTCGAATTGAAGACAGTATATAATTTATTATCTTTGTGCTAAATATATTGATATAGTTATTTTCCTAAAAGTGTGAATAGTAGGTTAGTTCCTAACCTTTTCAGAATCATGGATTATTTTTGATTATAAGAAAAATTTGCAAAATAATAAAGTGATTAAAATCATAACAATAGAAATATAAATAACAGGTATGTATATTATTCTTAAGAAAGTTTTAGAATATTTATTATTTTTGTTTTAATATTAACTATCTTATTTTAAAAGTATTTATCTAAATTGTATCGCAAAAATAAAAAGATGTATATGAATATATTCATCATATACATAATAATAGGTTAAAATTAAAAAAAACTTTATTACAATGAAATTTTAGTACAAAATTAATTGAACTTCAATTGAATCTATATATATTTATTTATCTGTAATCTATTATGGATATTAAATTCAATTAATGTCAATTTTCATTATATAAATTTCATATAAAATAATAGAATCCTATTGTAATAGGAATTATCTTATTGTAATAGGATATTCAATTTACAATTACATTTAATTATATAGATTCAATTCAGAAAATCAGTTAATGAAATATTAATTAATCCTATGATTAAATATTATATATTTTCATCTATTATCAGACAATTATTAAATTATTGAAATATTATGGTTCGATGTCTTTAATAACATAAATTATATATTAAAACGCAAACACTTAAATTTTTTTCAATAAATAAGATTCAGGTATATATCATATATAAAATTTTCTTCATACGAAGCAATATATTTCTAAGAATATTCTATAAATTTTATCATATTTTCACATCTTTTTCCTTTCAATAAGATAATTTCTTTTACCTCTAAGCCATAAGCCTGATCAACTTCGTATCCTAATACGAGCACACAAAAGCCATTCTCGATGAAAGTACACTTACCATGTAAGTTGCCATGTAAGGTTGCATGATATCTATTCTTATCTAGTTCAGTCATTATCTATTGTAACAAACCATGCATATCCTTATAAAAATGACAATCCACTGACAATCGCGAAATTTTCGAAAGTTCTCTCTCGCGGAAGTGTTATCGACCACCTTTTCGCGGAGAAAGCGTAAGAGATCAGCAAAAGATCTTACAGACTTCCTAATTCTACGACTGTGCACGTGTAACGGTATTACGAGATCGGAGAAGACCGATATCCTGGAGTCGGGTAACATCGGACTTTAGTTACGCCAAGAGAATCTTGCGTAATTAATTTTAAGCCGAGTCCAACCCGGCCTGCAGATTCAGCTTTTGCTTTTCATTTCCGAATCGATTACCATCCAACTGCATAGGATTTGAATTATGTCGAGTTTTCTGCTGACGAATTCTGCTTCCTCTCAAAAAGAATACGTGTTTTAAGTCATGAAAAAAATTGAAAGTAATATTGATAAAAAGGATTAGTGAAAGAAATTTTCAATTTTTTTAGTTTTGATCGAGGATGAATAGAATCGTTTTCCTATAATTTTTACTTATAATTTTTAAAATGTCATTTAAGAAGATTTTCGAATTTGCAAAGAAATATTTATCATATCGAATCAATTTAACACTAAATTTAATCACATATTATTCTCATTTAAAAATATAATAAAAGCATATCCATCTTTTCATATTTTAAACTGTAAAATTTTTATCGAATATTCAGTCTCGAGTAATTTATCATTCAAAATTAATTTCCTCGTTATACAAAGCATAACTTCTTTCCATTATTCAAGTAAAAAAATTCTTTCAATCAATTTCTTGAATAAAGCTACGTTTTAAAAAACCTTTTAATAGAAAGGACAAATTCATCGAAATATTTCATATAAATTTTCGAATCGAAGAGAAAATCACCATTTCGTGATTCTCAAAAGCAAAAAAAAAAAAATGAAATAGAATTGTGAAATCGAAACGAGTAACTGAAATTACCTTGTTGAACGACCATCGTTTTCGCGAATTCCATCTTCGAAATCGAATCGTTTCTAACTTAATAGGACGCACGAGATATTTCTAGGCATTGGATGGATGCATTTTCTCCACCCTCGAAAGGAAGTCACAGGAGTATCGATCGTGCAGTAAAATTTTCAAATCGGTGTCGGCAGATATTGAATTATTTTTAGTCAAGACTTTCTTTCTTTCTTTCTTGGATTTCTCTAGGTCAATGGAGTAAGGCGTAATTCAATTTTATATTTTCTATCTTGGTTCAACATTTTTGGATTCGTCGATTTGATTTTTTTCTCTATAAAGGATTTAGAATTACGAAATGAGTGAATGGAATTATAATGATAACGATGTTGATTTGTGTACAGAATTTGTGTGGATAAAATTTAAGAAAAAAAATATTCTAAATTTTTTAAATTTCTTAAATTTTTTAAATTTTATTTAAACATATTCATTTATGTATATCAATGAATGCCATTGATATACATGAATGATTTTTTTCGAATGATGGTAGAAGCGATGAATTTTAATTCTCAGAAATAATGACGTTTCTGATTTAAAAATATCTAAAAGTTTGTTGTTAAAAATTGAAAAACTAGTATTTTTAAGAAACGAAAAGTGAGAAAAAACGAAAACTCTTGAGTTGTTTGCAAAGCGTTTCGAGTTGACCGAGTTAGAATCGATTGTGACACAGTTGCAAATGAGATTTTCTTTTCTCGTTCTGAAAATATTGACGGAGTTAGCAAGGGATTTTCGTTCGTTCGTGGATGCCAATGGGCTTTTGGTCGGAGACAATATCGAGGATCGGTATTTGGAGTGTTTGAAAAGTATGTTGAGGTTTGGAATAAATTTATTCGGTTGGATATAGAAGTCGGATATCTTTTATTATCTGATATAATATAGAGATTATATAAAAAAATTTAAATATAAAATTTTCTTTAAAATAATTTTTATTTGGAATTTAAAAAGAATTTTTTTTCGAAAAATTGATCGATTTTAAAATAATGATAAAGGTGGAATTAATTTAAATCATTCCTAACTTTGATATTCTTCAAGCTTTTATATATTTTAAAACATTGAATTTTTTATCTTTGTAATTTAAGCTTCACAATCTTTCAAATCTTCTAAGTTTATGAAATTTTCTAAATCCTTTAAAATTTTCAAAATCTTTTGAATGTCTTAATTTCGTCGAATTCTTTAAATCTTTAATTAAGTTAATGATGTTCAATTATTTAAACATTCTAAATCTTCAGATTTTCTACTTTTAAAATTTTTTCCTAAATCTTTCATTCTTCGAACTTTCAAACCGTTAAAAATTATATGAAAACTTGTATAAATCTGCTAATATTTAAACATTCCAAGCTTTCAAATTTTTCACGAGTTTTAAATCATTAAAAACTTTCTCTAAATCTCAAAAAATTATCAAGTATTATAATCTATAAATGTTACATGTAACATGATCAGCTTGCATTCTCCAATTAATTTCTTTTTTCAAGGACATGTTATTTTGAAAGATAAAAAATTGATTGATAGGCGAAAATTTAATGTAATAAGAAGACAAAATTCGCGTGAAATATAATAAAATAAATTTATCAATATGAAACATGATTTATCTCATTTATTTTATCATAGAAGAGAATTTTATCATCTCTGAGAATTCACAAAAGAGTCTTTTTCACATATACGAACATAGACACAAAATAATATACAAACTATAAAAAGACTTATTTTTTTTATTATTATTTTGCATTCGTCCATAGCTTATACTTTTTCGATCAATTTCTACTGTTAAAGAGATTAATTAGAAAATCTATAATATAATTATCCGATTTCAACAGATCACTTAAACGAATTTCTCTTGTCTTCAATATACATATTTATATAGATATATATTTTTAATTCTCATTGTATAACAAAAATTTTATCGACAATTTTATCAACATTCCAAACGAAACTTTCAAAAATTGGATAATCCAACTATTATCTTCAATCAACGTTATCTCTATCTACCGACTTAATTGTAACCAGTGTGTACAACGCAATATGCAATATACCGGGTGTACGCGCACGCACATATACGCCTGGAAATTAATCGAGGGTCGGTCAGAGGTTGTGTTCCGGCATGGGTCGGGATTGACCTCGTTGAGGCGGCCAACAGGACGGCACGTTTAATAAGCGACATATTATGATTAATGCGTACCAAACGAGAAGGAATATACCTCATGACTTGGTGTCCTTTTGTCGTGCTTTATAAAAGGGGATAAACGAGGGGATAAGTAGGGGAAAGGGGTGGGATAATGAAAACCTGGATTCATTTATACGATCGATTTATATTCGAAAATGTACAGAATGTTGATATATTTATAGAAGATCTTTTGGAGGATTCAAGTCGTATCAAAAATAAATTTCCAATTAAAAAAATGTTTTTATACAATTACACAAATGCTGTAAATGTTATATTTAATTATATCGTAGAAGAATATATATTTAATCAAATTATGATCTTATGACTGAAATTGAATAAGGGTTGTTTTTGTAAAAAGATTGGTTGAAACTCATTTATTATAATTTAATTTTGTTTAATTTTAATTTAAATGATACAAGATAAAATTAGAAGCAATTCATTGGAATAAGAAATAGAATTTGATCCAAAAACTTGGAACAAAGAATTCACTTGCATGGATGAGACATTTCATCGTTAAAAAAGATCAAAGATGCTAAATAAAAAATATTTTATATTTTTTTATATTTTCATTATTTAATTATTATTTTCATTATTAAATATATTATATTTTCATTATATTTTTGAAATCATATTTTTTTTTTATTTTGACTTCATACGAATATACGTATAAAAACATTATTGAAAGAGATAAAATCCTAATGGACCATGAACCGTAAGATCGGAATATCATTCAAAGAGAACAATCCAATAAAGAAACTCGATTGTGCTTGGTCCCTCGCATAAATGGACGCTAAACTGTTTCAACGTTACGCGAAAAATCGATACGAAACGTTTTCAACGGTAATTTTCATGGAATCCGAAGCTTTTAACGCCCACCCTTAATTTTCGTGAGCGTGATTTCGAGCGCACGCCATTGCTAGTCATTTAGTTTCATTATTCGCCGCATGCCGCGCCACCGGAAATGAAAGTTGAATGGGAATGAATAGATCTGAGTAATTTATTTCGTGGGAATTAATTCGATAAGTTGACGAGCGAAATGTATAACCGACGGATTGAAAATCGCGAAAATTGAAATCGATAGGCTGAATGAAAGGTTGAAAAAGCTGATTCGATTGGGCTGGTTATCGGTCCGCGTCAGTGATTGAGACACGCGAATGTGTGCGTATCTTGATTACGCGTTTAATTACACACGGTGATTGCATTTGTTTGCAAGCTCACAAGATATTTTATGGTTTCGTTTTAAGGTAATATAAGATGGATATTTGAATAGATAGATGAATTGGGGATGCTTGTGCAAATATATTTTTGCAGATGCAATTAATAAAATGGAAAAAAAAATGGCATTAAATATTCTAAAACATATTTTACTTAAAATATTTGATATATGTCGTATCATTTTTTATTCTTTTTTTTAATTTTTTATGAATGAAAATTAAATTAGGATTTTCTATTTTTTTTTTATTTTATTTCCACTACTCTTCATTGTGATTCTCTATCATCGAGAAATAAATTTAAATTAAAGATGCAAGTAAAAATTACTGATTCGATATATATATATCTTATGATTCGTCATTCGTTTATCTTTAGTTACTAATTAGATTTAGCTACGAAGCTGGTTTTTAAAAATAAGTATTTTTTTTTATTATTTATTTAACATTTCTATCGGGCTTTTTAAAATTAGATCGTCTAAATCTGATTCATCGAACATTTGTAATTACATTTTAACCGTAAGATAAAATGTAATTACAATCAATCACAACTTTATATTTTTAATCAAATTTTTAATTTCTCCTTTATAATTATCAATTTGTACAATTTTTTTGGTCCATTTCTTAGATCGCGCTCCAATCTACGATTCAGATTTCATCGATCCCGCGTTTATTTCCGACGAGACAATTTTATCGCGATCGAAATTTATTTCTTGCCTCGCTGTTCCTCGAAATTATTAATCGGTGATTTCGTCCCCTCTTTCGCTTGGTCACGGTGTCCTAATCTCACTTCGATCGTTATTTTAACACAAACACGTTGCACGTGCCTGTGAAAAAATTGTTTTCTTCAGTAAAGACTGCGATGCGTTCAAAGGGTTGCTTCATGATGGAAAACGGTGATAAATTTACATCGTCCAACCTATTATTAGTAGTTTCGCTTGGGAAAGGAAGGCCAGAGGATGTCAGCTAAGGAGTTTATCCAGAACAAAAACGACATTTTTAAATATTTAACGCGAGCATGCGACGAGATACGTGGGAGATGGAATTAAAAATAAGAAGACACGAGAGAACATTGTTACATTTTTTAATCGATCAATTTAATTTATTTTAGCTTATTTTATTTTTCATTCAACTACTCGGTTAATTAATTCTAATCCATTTTTTTTTAAATAACTTTTATTCAATATTATATAATTAGGAATATATATTATATAATTAGGAAATTTTATTTTTGCAAGAAACAAATTATAATAATAAACGAAATAAAAATTTAAAAATTATAAATACAGACAATTAAATGTTGTCATGTTACAACGTTGTATAATTTGTAAAACGTATATTTGATTGTCAATGTTGTTTCATCCATGATCACCTTGAGTTTGCTAATTTTAAAATCAATATCGAATAACGAGAAACATGTTATATGAATATTTCATGTGTTATCTATGATCAATTTTAAAGTTTATCGTATTCAAAGAATATTGTATACACATAAAAAATCAAATTTTTAATATTTCATATATATATATTGTTAATACATATAGACATAAATTTTATTTCTACTCTATTCAATTTTAAATATAATCATATTCATAAATTATACTAAGAGAAACTTGGAAGCGATCAAGATGAAAGTCGACAATTTTTCCAATCTATTCATACACATGCACATGACTTGCAATTCTATTCATCTGATTAATCATCTTAAATTCAGTTAATCCACCATCCAAATGTGTGAAAGTACGTATACTTTAAACGTGATAAAAATGCCAAATATACCGAGTGTCAATCGTGAAACATAAAATTAACAATAATTTGACTACAAAATATTTGTTTCAACTAAGAAGAAAAGAAAAAAAGAAAGAAAGAATACGCCATTTTGACGCGTGTTCTTAATTCCATTGTAATTATACGAATTCTTTCTCTCGAAACTGGATCTCTAGAAATTATTAATTCCAAGACACAGTTCGAGCATGTTCAATTTTTAATTTATACTGATATAGTCGTTTACATGTCGCTTGATTTTTTTCTTTTATTCAGAATGTTGAATCGATGCAACTGAATGGACACAAGTGTTTGAAGTGTGCGTTGTCAAAGCTATTTCGGAATACAATCATTAATTTACTGAGAATTAAAAGTTGTTTCTGAGATCGGCGAGTATCGACATATGTACCTAATGTTTTATTTAAACTCTTGATTTTATTCTTGAAACGATGAATGAAATATTTAAAGAAATATAGGAAAAAATAATTCAATAAATTTGTCATTATCGAATTTTCAGGATTCATTTTAGAAACATCAATATTTCATTTTTGCAAATAATTTTAATATACATATATTTTTTTACAAATTTGTTTGCAGATACACTTTTGCTTATTAAATTTTTAACACATCCTATTACAATTTTAATATTTTCAATTTTCAATAATATTTTTATTTAATTTTTAAATATATACGTATAAATATTTATCTACAAGTATGATAAATATTTCTCTTGGATAAACTAAACTCGCCTATCGATCCTCATCAACAATTCTTCTAT
>NW_006263635.1:29093-37122 GCF_000469605.1 Apis dorsata | reverse complement strand
AAAAAAAAAAAAAAAAAAAAAAAGAAATAATTTAATTTAAAATATCATACTCTTCGCAAACACATTTATTTATTCGACCACTTTTTTCCCACACCGTTGATATCAAAACAATCAAAGATACGGTTAAAAATGGAGAAATGAAATAAACCAACAGCAGTCGCGTATAAAAATAAAAATAAAAAAACAAAACTAAAACCAAAAAAAAGAAAAAAAAAAACGTAGCGAAACGAGAAGAAACAACAGAAACGATAAATGACATGGGTTGAAGAGCCCTCTAACCTCGCCACTCCGACAGTGCATCAGAGTAACGAAATAATGGAAGAGGCTGGTAGTACTCGAGCCGTCTGCTCGTTTTACCAGGCGAACGTATCGGTTTATTGGCCTATTAACGATGATATTAATTAACGAAAGCGGATCGTAACTGTGCGATCGACGTCGACCGCATATCTGTCGGTTGATATCCTGAAACGGGTAGATAGAAAGCGTCCAGTTGTATCCTAAACAACCTATAATACTATTTAGCATTCGATATGGTGGCACGACCTCGGTTCGTTGACGGAATCGATATCGTTCCATTGTGTATATCGGTTTATGGCTCGGATAATCGTCCTCGAATGTACACTTCCGGTATCCAGATTTTCAGTTTTAGTTTATCTACGAGTCGTAAGTCGAGATTAAATGATTTTTAGAAATATCGTAAATGGGATTGCGACATCGTAACGCGTGGAAAATTGATTTTTAATCCTTACGTGAGTAACCCCAAATTTTTTATTTCGATCAATATTCCGATAATGAAATTCTAAGCTTGAAATGTAGATTAGGAATAAATTTGTTAGATAGGATTATTATTGATCGTTGTGAATATGTACAATGGAAGATTGGAATATGTATAATAGAATAGAAATGTGTGAATACAATAATATAGGGAAATTGATCTTTAATACGCAAAATTTTCGAAGTTAATTTTCAATATCTGATTTCAATAATTTTCCGATAATAAAATTCATGAAACGTAAATCAAAATGTCGAATGAATCCAAGTTTTGGAAAAGGATCGTTTTGATGAAAGGATATATATTTAAATGAAAGAGTATATCAAGATATCTGAAATATTGATATAAGATTCAAAAAATAATAAATTGTAAAGAATCTGCAAAAATTTTAGGATATGCTTCTATTTTTTTAAATTTTTTAAATTTCAATACAATGATATATAATTCTCAATATTAAATTTTAAACCTTTTTTTTTTTTTTAGAATACAATTATAGATTTATTGATTATGTTTAATAAGAAACAAATTTTAATCAATTACGATTCCTTTTTTTCACCGATACAAACAAAATTCCGCTTGCAAAGAAGCCCTATTGAATTTGTTTGCTCGCGTACACAAGAGAGCAACACAAATGTACGCACGAATTTTCCTCGTTTAAATCACGCGTCACCATTTTCGGTCCGCTTGAATCGAAATTGTAATCGGATCGGGCTTTCCATCGCATTAGGAAACAATAATAACGATTTTATTTCGACCACCAGTTAATTTCCAAATGGATGCATTATCATTGGGCAACGGTTATTTACGAATTGATTCATACTCACTCGTTTGGTTTATTATTTTGCGACGAAATTATTCGAAATTTTGCGGGACGAATAAAATATATATTTTTATAAAATAAAAGGAATATATAAAATCAAAGGAAATAATGATTTTCTAAATGAAATTTTATTAAACTAACTCGTACTTCGATCGTATAGCCTTATTAATAAAATATCTATTTTTTTCTATCGTGAAGAAAGTTCAAGAAGATGATCTTTATTCATTCAACCGAAATATTAATGATGAAAGAAAATAATAAGAAATAGAATAGATAGTTATAAAATTTCGAACAGATTTATATTTTATCATAGTTTATGAATCGATTATTAAAGTCATCCAATAAATAAAATAAATTTCAAACAAATCAAATGTCATATCTAAATTTTAATATTTAAAAGGAATAATATTTCTTAATTTACAAACAAATTTTGAGACAAAAAACATGATTTGATTTCAAAAATTTTAAAATTAGATAGATTTCGTATATATATATATATAAATCAAATAAAAAAAAAAGACACTTCATATAAATCATGTTGAATCATCTTATTGCAATTTTTATCGTTATTCCTGATTCATTATAAATCATCGATTCCAAGTATATCAATTAATCCATCGTGGAATTTCGATAGGGACTAATCGGCTAGTAGAACAACGCGTGATAAATCAGGCTTAAAGAGGGGCTGGCGCTCGATGACCAGTGGTAAGGCTTAAATTTAATCAGACAAGACGAGAATCGTTTAACTCCTCTCCCCCCCTCCTGAAATACGTTCAACCTTCCGTGGTACTGGAAATTGGAAACGCGGCATTAGGCGTGCCAATTCAAAGCGTTCCGGGCTAACTGATTAATTAATTTTCGTTACGCATTTATAATGGGTATTATTACGGGGCAATGGTTAAATTATTATTACAACAACGATTCGAGATTAACTCGTTTATAGTGAATCGAATGGTTTATCGAATGGTTTAAAAATATATATTTCACGATGTTTCAATCCATTCGAAATATTGGCGACTGTTAATTAAGAGTTGGAGCATGAGTTTAAAGTTATACGCATACGTGTACGTGTGTGTTTTCTCGCGAATGGGTTTGCGATAAATGTAAATGTCAAGCGTTCACAACGATCAATCGTTGCGTGTAACGTGGATATTTTTTGATTTAAAGATTTACGGAGCAGGTTGTTAGATAGATGAGGATAAATGCAGCACAGTAGAAAGGGTCGGTGTATGCTCAGCCACAGTTGAATTTTTTTTTTCTTTTTACTTTGAACATTAGAATAATCGATGACTAATGTGCATATATATTAGGTTGTGAAATATATAGTATGCATTACACACGAAATATCTCTTATTGATTTTGTTGTGTTAATTTTCTCACAATTTTTTTTTTTCTTTGTTATTATAAATATTTTTACGCGTGGAAATAGTTTTGACGTTGATTAGCCGTTTTATCGAATCCGTTACTCGAAATCGTTCAATCGGAGAAATTGATTCAATAAAAATATGGTATGTTGTAATAGCATAGTTTTTTTTTTTTTTGCAGATTCAATTTTTTTTCGTTTGAATTCGCGAACGATGAAACGATAGAACATATTCGCGATTCTTTCGCGTGTTTTTTTTCCATTTATTTCAATTCATATATTGAGCGCGTTAAATGGCATACGAAGTTTAGTTCGAATTCTATTGCATCAATCTCCAATAGAATCCAACCTATGTAAAAAAAAAAGTTATTTGAGAATTCATAGAAATGGGAATTTACACTGAATCAATGTTATTATTCATTTTTCTCTCAATATTTTTATCTACTAATATTTTCTTGGCAATACGAATAGCTACGAAAAATAATGATTAGAGAAAAGTAATAAACTTAAAATTAAAATTTGAGAAAAAATGAAATTAAAGAATAATTTTTATATCAAAAATAAGAAAAAATTATTTGATAAAATTCAAGAACTATAAGAAGCAAACAATTTTAAGATGATTACTTATAAATCATTGTTGTATTAAATTATAAATATCAAATTCGTATATTCAATAAATATTTCATTTTAATTTTTTCCTCCATTTAATAATTTTGACTCGTTTTTTTATAATTATTACATTTTTCTAACAAACAATTATAAATCATGCAAAAAAGAAAAATAGCAAAAAAAAAAAAAAAGGAAATACGTGGAAAGATGGTTCGTTTTCCAGTCAGGAAATTAATTTCGCGATATTGGAAACGTGCCTGCATGCTTTTATGTATATCATAATAATCACTTTCTTTTTCATAAATAGTAGAATTCTTACGATAATGCAAAATTTAATAAATTATTATTTTAGATTATAAACTAATATACTAATGGATCCTCTAATTGTATCTATACAATAAAATTATTTCACTTAAAATCTCATCATTAAATTAAATAGACTATCTATATAATGTATTCAATATCATAACGACAATCTGATTACACTAAATAATATAAATGCAATAAAATTGTGCAAAATTAAGAACAAAATGACACAATTAGTATTCAATTATTCTAATTTTACTTATTTATATGTATATAATTTTTCTACGTGAATTTATAACATTTACCTCGTTTCAGATAAAAATTAAATAGTTTTTACATAAAATGATGTAATTATCTTTTCCTAAATATATATCTAATATATCTAATTCCAAGTATTTTTTTTTCTGAACAAGATAAATTCGTCGCGTCAATTCAATGGATATTATTTTTCAACAAAGTTACAAACTCTGATATTAAAACTCTTACTAAAAAATTGCCTCCTTTCAACGTAATTGCACGTACTTATGCATCGATGTTCGCGGCTACCGACAAAAAGCAATGCACGTATGCGTGTATGCTTGCGATCTATGGAGAGTATACCATCTACCAATTCACCGTTAACCATGGCCTTAAGGCTTCCGTGTTTCAATCCGAGCACCTGAGGGGGATGCGCATCTCGCGGCGAGATTAAGGCACGTACACATCGCGCGATCCCATAAGTGCACTTCCTCACCGAGGAGAGACGGTGGTTCCCTCCATGGGGAAATACGAAACAAATCAAGGATTTCGCTGAATCGTTACGCTTTATTCGCTTTTCTCTTCGTTCGTTCTCTATGCCTATGGAAGATTCATCAAGATGAATTTTCGATGTCGATGTCGATAGAAATTGAAGCCTATCAATAGGTATTATTTATTAGGATTGTCGTGCAATATAGAATAAATGAGTAGTAAACATTGGATAATAATTTTTGAAGATTAGAAAGTTTTTTTGTTTATATTTGCCAATGAATTTTTTGAATGCTTTCTTAACGTGGAAAACTTTTGTAATCTTTTTTAATGTTTTTATTTTTCTGATTGATTGATCATACTCATCGAAACGAAAAAATAGTTATTACATCTTTGTTCAGAGTTTGAAAAGAGGAATATGAAAGATAATTTGACTAAAGTGTGAATAATTAGATAAAACGTGTTATTGAAAGAATTTGAAATGATCGAGTTAAAGCCTTCTTTAAAACTATTACAAACTATTACAAAGTATGAAAAATCCTTGGAATTATTGAACTATCTATCTATGACATTGACTCTGATTATCACTTAAAGACATGTCTAATTTTATTATTAGCTGATTATCTAACCAATTAAAACATTTATGTTTTGTGAAAAACAACTTTTAAAAAAATTTATGAATATATTCAAGGAAAGAGATATATATATATATATATATATTCAAAGAATTTTCGTAACAAAATTAATTTTAACATTGACGATATTATTATTAATATTAAATTATATTATATTATTAAAAATATATCATATTGTTTTAATAATTTTTAACAGTGTGACACGAAACTTTCGTCCAAAATATTTATTATAAACAATTTTAAAGATATTCGAATGAATCGATTTAAATGAAGACCTTGAATATAAGTATGCATACACTATCGCTCGATACTTTCAAGTCATTTTTCTTATATACGATAAAAGTATGAAATAAGAAAATTACTACTTTGCTCTACTCGTAGCTTTTTTGTTTTTTATAAATTTTTTTTTTAATTTTATTCTCACGTTATTCGTAATGTTTCGTTGCTTTTTTTCATTTATACGATTAAAGTTTTTATTTTATAGCGTAACGAATGTGATAATATTATTATATAATAATAATATTATTAAGTAGAAAACGCGAAATCAAAAAAGGAAAAATATTGGCCGGCTCGAATCTTCGAGTCCACACTTAACGAGAGTGGTTTTTGTCGAAGCGAGTACACTCGGTAAGGTTTCATATAAAATACGAGCGATCATAGGCGTCGTATCGTGGCGGCTATAAATTCGTTTCTCCGCCACGATTTATTGCTCTTTCAGTTCGTTCGAAAGCCGATCGAAAGCAATGAGACAGGATCGTTCCTTCGTTTCCGAAACGGAGAATTCATGAAGAAAGGGAGAGAAACTAACGAAAGTAAGAATCGAAAATTAAAGAGTTCTTAAATTTCCAAATTTTTTTTTTCAATTTTCAACACACGAAATCTTCAGATATAGGTAAAGATTTTGGAAATTCCAAGTTTTTCTTGTTTTATAATTTTTTAAATTTAGAGAAAATAAAAATAGGAGAAAATAAATCAAAAACAAAAGAAGAAAGAAAGAAGGAATACAAAAATTGAAAGAATAAATATTCCAGAAAGGAAGGTATGTAAGTATATATGTATAAAGTGAAAAAGATGGTGAGAGAAAATATGAAAAGAGATGAAAAGGAAAAAGATGGTAATATTGCAAAAAGAAAATAGAAGGTGAGTACGAAGAGATTACATCAGAGATGAAATCACATGTTGGTCCAGAAATAAAAAAATGAAAGATAAAAATATGATGGAAAGAATATAATGTAATATGGGACAAAGTTATTGAAAAATGAAAATAAAAATTTGCAAATCATTCTTCAAGAAAAAAATAACTTCTTCAGGAATAAAATAATAGTAAATAAAATAATATAATAGAAATTGAGAAAAAGATATAAAAGAGAAAGAAAAAAAGGAGAAATCAAGAAGTTAAAAGTAACACAGGAAAAAATAAGAAAAGAAGAAAGGAAAGAAGTTAAAAGAGAATTGATTGAAAATAATCGATATCAATAATGTGCACAGACTCGATGAGGAAGAAGAATTGTATTTATAATGGCAATAACTTTCTCGCAGGAAACGATGCATCGAAGGAGATCTTGCACGAATTGTACTTGGAGATAAAGAAAAGTTTATAGTATATAATTACGTTTCTTAAAATATAGATAGTATAGAAAGTTCTTTGAAAGTATTTCTTCCATTTAATAGTCGTGATATGGTATATTTGATCGGATAAGTCTTTGAATCTTCGAAAGCAAAAATTATAAAATCTCGAATTTTTTAAATTAAAGAATTTCTAAATTCCAAATTTTACATTTTCACATTTTAAAATTAAAAACTTAACTTAATCTTTTAAATTCTTGAAAAAATATTCATACATAGAAATTTCTAAATTTTTCAATTTTCAGTTGATCCAAAATTTCCAAATTTTCAAATACTTAAATCTTCAAATTCTTTCAAGATTTCAAAGATAAAAAATTTAGAAAAATTTTCGAAAGTGGTAAAAAATGATTTGAACTCCATTACTTCGTTATACTCACTTTGCAACCCTCGCAACTGGTTACACCGTAATGATAACCGCTCGCTTTGTCACCGCAAACTCTACAGGCCACGAAACTCTTCGCGGGCGTCGAACTGTTCGAATCGGCAGCCGCGTAGTGTTGTTCTGGAAAACAAAACAGTTGCATTATGTAACACGATCGTCATTCGTGGAACTAGGTAAACGTTGCACGTATCTTTATCTCTTCGTAGAAATGAGAATATTCCTTCGAATAACTTTTGATCGTAACTATAAACGTTACTTAAAATAATCGAGTTTAATATATCGTGCAGTTATAAAATCTTTAAAATATTCTTATCAGAAAATTTCATTGCTGATTTTACGTTAAAAGAAAAATAATTATGCGATCATATTATTTATATTGTCTCGATCAATTCGATCAACTTTCTTTATACCTTATATATCATTCAATTACTTCTGATAAAATTTTACCAATTTTTCCACGAACATGTAATGTAATTTTTAATATTTCTCAAACCTCTCAAGAATTCTAACTTTCTTCAACTATGCACAGAATAGATTATACTTCGCCTTATGAAACTAATTTATCATGCAATACTATAACTTAAATATAAGTGCAATTAGAGAACCGTTGATTACCTGTTATTACCAGATAATTTTACCTGGAGACCACCAACATTAATTATACAGACCAACGATAATCAATCGAACAAGAAGCAATAAATCTTGTCGCGTTAACATCATATCTTATATCATTGCAATAATTATTTCGTAGAAATCCGGCAAAAATTATATCACCTCTCTCGTTTCGCAA
>NW_006263635.1:16621-28720 GCF_000469605.1 Apis dorsata | reverse complement strand
AAAAAAAAAAAAAAAAAAGAAAAAGAAGCAATTTTACATCCTCCAATCATCGGTTCGCCACGTTCTCCAACGAATCACGTCCAATCGGTCGTAAACACGCTTCTCAATTTCGTGTTTCCGCGCGATTATCTTCGATTCGAGCGAAATGGACGGGATCACGGATCTGGTCGGTGCCTTCCTTCTTTCTAACAATCAAAAAACGAGCACGAAGCGCGTGGACGTAACGGCACCGCCTCTCGATGGAAACGGTCACGCGTACTCAGGATGGGAGAAAGGACGAGGAAAAAAGGACCAGAGTGTCGGCCTCTAGCCAAATAGAGACGAGTTGAAACGGAGATGATGAACAAGATGGAAACAAGGAGAAACGGAACCGTCGTGCAAAGCGACGACGAATCGGGATAGTTGACGCATTACGGTTTTCGAACGAATTAACTCTCTGTGTGGTGACAGATAACGATGAAGGAATAATTGGAATAGATAATAATAATATTTGTATCACTCTTACATTATTTTATTCTAATACCGTCTATATCTGATTAATTTCATTTGGGATTTGTATATTGAATATTATTTGAATTTCTTTTGAATCAGATATTTCATAAATGCAAGAAAAATGTTAAGGAATCCTTTCATGGATCTAGAATTTATAGAACCTCTCGAGGATTCATTACTCGTAAAATTTACCTATTTATTTCAAAATATCTACTGTAGAGAATCTCACCTTATGCAATATCACCAATTACAAGATATAATCGCATCTCAAAAAAAAAAAAGAAAAGAGATACAAAAAAAGCAGAGCAACGAAAAAAAAAAAAGGAATGGAAAGAACAGGAGAAGAAGGAACGACGTCTCTCGTGGTTCCGTCGACATCGCGACGAGAGGATACACGTCGTCGGTCCACCATGGCGGATTTCTTCCATTCGTCCGACCCATTGCATCCATAATGCAACGACGGCCGCCACCACAGGAAGGGAAAAGGCTTGCTCCTGCTGGTTGTGCACGCGGTGGTTCGTATAACGGAAAGGCTGCGTCACCGTTACACACGGGGAACACACACCACGGCCGTGGAAAAGAGCAGGCAGGCGAGGAAGAGGAGGGAAGAGGAGGAGAGGGGAGGAGACGAGAGAAGAAAAAGGAAGAGGAAAAAGGCGAAACGGGGCCGTCCGCAAAGGGAGTGCACAGGGAACCGTATAGGAGTAGTCCGGAACATTATAGTGTATACCGTTCGAGTCTCGTGAAATCCTGCCAGAAGATGTCGTTACGCGGGGGTCAGGGGGTTGGAGAGAGATGGAAAAGTTGATGGAAGAAATATGGCGGCGAGGAGAGGATAGGCAAGCAAAAGAGAGGAGCAGGGCTGAGGGGGATGGATGGAAGCGTGCAGGTTGATCGTAGTGTCTGGAAACGGGGCCCGATCTGTGTATGCGATTTTATGACGGCCGTTAAAGGCTGTCGTCGAGGTTAGGTTAGGTTTGGATATCGATGCCGGCTGCGAGTAGTTTTACGAGATTTTGTTTATTTCGATTTTACGAATGTTTGAATGTATGTTTGACAAGCTGTAGGTAATTGATCGTTTCAAGTTTCCTTTTTTTGGAAACTGTTCATATATGTATTTCAATATTGAAAGAAATTTGTTATCACTGTTGGAGAAAAGTTTTGTAAATAGTTTGGAGAGGATATTCCTGGGTTTGAAAGTATTTGAATGAATCATTGATATTAGTATAGACTCTTTCTCCTCGATAAGATCTTATTAAGCTTGGAAATAAGCGTGAAATAAGATGATTTTCAAAAGATCTGCTGTAAAATCACAATGAGAAATGTACAATTTAAAATATATTTAATGAAACTTCCAATTAAAAAAAAGTGTCTAAATAGAATTAAATTAGAATCCAAACTTGATTTTCTCGTTAAAATAATTCAGTTAAAAATGGCTCACGTTTTTTTATTACGGTAAATTATGATTATAAATGATATTCTCGATCTAAAATAATACGATCAAATAACTCGAGTTATTTTAAACATCTCCAAATTGAATTTTGAAATTTACAAATTAAATTTGGTTAAAACGACGAGAAAATACTCTTAATATTATTTATTTTCTAGATTTATTTTCACTTGCTATCGAACAGAAACACCCTCGAGTTAATGAAACCAATTTATGTAGTTGAAAGGCCGAACAATCAACCAACTCTGCTAATCAGGGATTTATTCTTAAACGGTGAAACGTACGCGCAAGGTTCGCATGTTCGCACACCGATACATTGTAATTTATCGCGGTCCCGGACGGTCTGTAATTTCCAGGGACGAAGGCGGAAGTGAGCGCGTAATGATGTACACAGCAACTGCTCCATGGTTGAGCCGAAGTTTTTCGGTGCTTCTTCATGGGAATTCGTTAAGGTGTACCGTATTAAACGACGCCTTAAACGGTGGTGCACGAATAAATTTTCCCGCGTTCCAAACTTTTTCTCCCCGACACTGGTTTCCGTCTTGGAACACAACTGAGAGTTCCATGTATGCAAATTAGACAGAAAATGATATCAACGTTCTCTTCCATCCTTATTACTATTGTATTCGTACTTTTATCGATTTTTGTCTCTCTCTCTCTCTCTCTTTCTCTCTGTGTTATTATATATCTCTATTTTAGGAATCAAATAAATGTGTATATCACTTGATATATTCAATTTAATAATCGAATATTATATTATATTCAAAATATCCAAAATAAAGTATTTCAAAATAAATTATCTAATATGAGGTAATCCAAATATTATTAAAAATAGATAAAATATTAATTATCCGAAATATTCAAAATAAATCTATTCGTTACAAAATTCGAAATATTAAACTTTCTAATATATCTTGTTTCTTCATTTCTCTAAAAAAAAAATACGCAATATAATATTAAGTATTTTGGCCGATAATTTTTCGCGGATCGCCATCTTGGTAGAGGTAATCCAAATATTATTCAAAATAGATAAAATATTAATTATCCGAAATATCCAAAATAAATCTATTCGTTACAAAATTCGAAATATTAAACTTTCTAATATATCTTTTTTCTTCATTTCTCTAAAAAAAAAAAAAGATACGCAATATAATATTAAGTATTTTGGCCGATAATTTTTCGCGGATCGCCATCTTGCCCCTCGAGATTTTCACTTCGATGTACCAAGTGAAATATCCTCGGCTGCCACGTACATTGCGTCCATCAATACGAGGTATACTCCCGCGAGGAGAAAGTTGGTTCGACCGAGCGGAATTTATAAGCAGAAATAGAAATTGTGCCTCTGTTCTTGTGGAATATCACCGTGGCCCTGTTCGTAAGTGAAATGTTAAGCGCTCTATGATTACGGACAGAATATACGGCCAACTATAAAAGATTTACGCCCGCGATACTCGGTTCAAACTATTCGGTATCTCTCTCGGCGTAGCGAGAAAGTCGAGGCGAAAACGCGAGAAGCGTGGATAAGAAGTTGCATAGATAGATGTATATCGATTGCAACCGCTTCGAGGAAGAAACTTATCTTCGATATCTCTTTATTTAACGTGGGACGTTATATAATGGAAGAAACGTGTCTGCGTTTCATATTTTATGACATTTTGTTTAGGAGGAAGAGTTGAGTTTTTCGCGACGCGTAATAATGGGTTATCCATCGGATTGTCGGATTGCATTGATATGAATATTTTCGCTTATGCATTTTTATTTTTATCTCTTTTGTATATATTCTTTACATGGTGATATACATCCATTCGTGAGAGGATGAAACAATTAGATTTTAATTATCGAATATATCGATTGACCACAATTAAAATAACTTTCATACAGAGAAATATAAAAAATATTATTCATACGATGGATTAAAATGATAAAAATGAAACAATAGAAAATCGGCAGATATACTCATGAAGAATAATAAAATTGTTATTAAAGCGAAATTGAATCGATTTCGATGCAATTCAAAGCTAATTAATTATTCAATCTATCTCTTTTGTACGGTGTGCACCAAACAATTTATAATTAAATAATTCGAAACGAAATAAACAACGGATCATCACGGATCGAAAACCCGACAACTTAGTTAAAGCAAATTGTTTGTCTTCCTTCTCACGTTGCATCTGCGAATCTGGAGGGACGAGCTGTGTTTTCAACGTCAACAGTTGAAAAACGGAAAACACGAAGCTCCGTTATTCCGTTTCCGTTCTTCTCGAGGCAAAAACTTCCACCGATGCAACGGGGACGAGCAATGTTCTTACTTCTTTCGCAGTTTACCTGCTGTGATTGGACGTTAGGTGAAATTTATCGTTTATTTTACAACGAATAATCTTGGAAATAACGCTTGGTCGAGCATTGATTGCAATCTCTCGTCTTAAGCTTCTCAGCTATCGTGTTTCACTTGTAATAATTGAAGATTGTGAGAAGATGCTAGTGGATGCAATAAGATAAATTTGTCTGTCTCTTTAGTCTCGTAGTTTCTTGGTTCAAAGTTATAGATTAATGTTATAGCTTACCATATCTGTTGATGTTTGACTATCCATCAAATTTAATTAGAGAAAATAACATTTAAATAATATATACTATGTAAATGAAAACTTAAAATATATTTGATTATTTTTTAAACCAATAATTTTTCAAATTATGTAGTTTCATACTTTTTATTTATAGAAAATTCCAAATTGAAACAAACTTGATTTTTATAAATTCTTTATTATGCATCAAAAAATTAATAACATCAAAATGTATCATTTCAAAACCATTTAAATTGTTTAAATCATCTTTTACTATTTATATCTTGTATATTTTTCATTAATTATTAATAATAAAAAAATAAGTATATTTATATAGAATATATTTTACGTGCATTTTTATATTTCTATATGTCATATATATATATTATATACTATGTACATACGTTTTTCTACTATAAAAGAAAAATTAAATTTTCTGCTATTTAATATGTATTTAAAAGAAGAAAAAAAAAAACGTTTCAAGTTGAAATTTTCCATTAAAAAACAATTGGTGTCACGTCATCCAATGATTTTTGTTGGTCGTTCAAGTGAAATATTATTTTCCTCGACGAAATATCAGAAGAAATTTCCCTTCGTCGAGGACGTGATACATTTTCGTGAGAGATACTTCCACATATTGAAATGCGCTTTGAGCTGGGATCCTGTACGAAACCTCGTACGAAAATAAGCTAGAACAAAGTAAACCTTTCTCTGTTCTTGCTTCTTCCATCGTTTCATTTTCTCTTCTTATTTCGTTCATGATCTCCGGTTTGCATCCTCGAAGTAGGTTGATATGCTACGTATAATCAGCAAACTTCCGTTTTTGAAAAGACTAGTTGTCATACTTGTATTTTCTGGAAAGAACAAAAAGGCTTCCTTGTTCATGTTTAATTGATAATTAATAAGAATTGAATTTTGAGCGAAGCTTCGAGGATCTCTTTTATAAAAATCCTATGTAAAGATCATCTGGATTTGACAATTTTTTGATAATAAGATAATTTGGATATTAATTCAATATAAATTATAATTTTAATTTTAATATTTTATTTCATTCGTGGATCATTAAAATTTTTTTTATAAGATTAAATAATAAATATTATTAGTTAAAAAGAATAATTGAAAATTATTTATTTACCGATGAATTATTTTATTATAGAATGTACGTAATGTGGCTGGATATTTCTGTGACCAACTGCATATAATTCTTTTATGAAATGAGAGAATGCAGTATGTGGTAGATATTTAGAGAAGACGATAGAGAATGAAATTTAGTGTTTCCAACTTTAGACAAGTACTTTAAATGTGGTATTTTCAAGAAATTTAATCTTGAATTATTATATTTTTTAATAAAATGAATGAATTTTAATTATTTTTTTAAATATGTAAATATGATATAAATATGATATTGATATAATTAATAATTTGATATTGTTAATTCAATATTGAAAGTTATATCAGTATAATATATATAATATAATAATAAGTATATACATAAATAAAATTATAAAATAATAAGAAATAAAATAAAAAAGCAATAATAATAAAATAATACTAAATGATTGTACAACAGCATAAAGCATGGGCATAAGTTTATGATGAAATATCCCGCATAAAGTTCAAAAGTACAAAAGTTGGTCCTTGAATTTGACCTAGTTTTCAAGTTATAACTGTTTTTATGTCTCTATGCAAACTACTCAGTGATCTTCTTTAAACGGAAAATATTCAACAGTAAATACAGTATATGACTTTCAACCTCAAATATTTCCATAATTTTAATTAATAAGTGAAAAATAATAATTTAAGAATTTTAATAAGTGAAAAAATAATAATCTTTTGAAAATAAAATTTCTAGTTTTTTATTATGTAATTTTATAGAATAGCGAATTTGGAATACAAAAGAAAAAATTCATATAAAATATGATTCATATAAAATAAAATTCATTTTTTAGATATTTGATATTGAATTTTTCATATGTTTGCATAAATAACGAACAAGTATATATATATTTGTTCTTTGAAATTTTCATAGTAAAAATCTTTTATGTCATTGATTAAAGAATATTAAATGTTTAACAACATCATTTACATTCAAAGAATTGTGCATAATTATATTTAGCTTAAGAGAAAAAAGATAATGTGAACTTTTTGTTCAAAAAAATGGAAAATCTTGTATATCAAATAGTACTATATTTTCATCATAAACTCTTAATAATCGAATAACACAATGATTAGACTTTCAAATTAGAATTTTAACTTTGAAAAAAATAAGAATAAGAAAAGAAATTTCCATATTACGTGATAAATGAACAATCTAATAGTAAATTGTGGAAAATAGAAACACGTGGATCGACAGTGGAATAACCAGCGAATAGCAAGAAAGGTAGACAGGATTTCCTGTAGATTAATGCCTCGTTGCATTCTAATTCATTATATAATATTACATCGAATTAGATGCAGAAACATAACTTTAATATGTTAAATTCCGATCAGCCTGATATGATTGCACTTTCACATCAGCCTCTAAACTTGTTCGCCATTATACAATTTCATATTACGTGTATCAAGGATTACGTGACTGGAATATCTTATGGGAAATTTCGTTTAATTTTACACCAAAAATGACGATGAAACAATTTAAGAATTTTAAATTTTATCATTAACAGAATTTAATTTAGAGATATTACATTTAAAAATTAGTTCAATAATTGCTAAATTGTAATTAACAAAGAATTATGATTAGAAAATTGCTTTATTATAACGTTCCAATATTTAAATGCATTTAACATGAATTATAGAATATTTAACAAAAGATATAATTTGGGATAAAATAACATTTAAAATTAGCGTTACTTTTATATATTAATAAATATTTTAATACAACATTTATATTTATATCGCTTCAGTGATATTTTTTCAACAATTTTTAGGTTAGGTATATCGAGACAGCGTCGTGCACAACTCATAAATAATCACGTATCAACTAGAATATACATCGAAACTCATCAAACGCGTTAATTACAACCGTTATACATATAAATTAGCTTCTATTGCCTCTTGAAATATTATGGATCATTTCAATCTTCTATAGTTGCACTCGCCATCATCGAAAAACGATCACAACGCGACAATTATCGATCGAATAATCAAAATACGTATAATGATTTTTAAACGAGGATTGTTAATAGCGATTCTTCCGTTGAACAGAAAATAAAACTGCGAAATTATTAATTGGGCGAACTTCAGGTCGATTTTAAACGTTCAGATTCGCACGGTTTGCTCTGAGTTGAAGTTTGTTTTAATGCATATTCGATGTCGAGACGAATAGCAAGAGGTCGTCACAGTCGTCGTTCTGGAGTGTAATGGCGATTCGTTCGGCTTGTTTACCAGCGCCGGAAACTGCAGTATTCTTGCATGCTTCCGTTGCTTTCAGTGTCTATGAAGCTACGTTCTTGTGAATCAACAATGAGTAACTTTTTGTCGATGTGTTATGTGTTTCTTGAAAAAGTTGTCGATTGCTTCTTCGTATTTCTGTTGACGGTAACAGAAATCAACAGTTATATGTTGCCTCAGTTCCGTTCCAAAACTGTGTATATGGGTATATACTAAACACAAGTATGCATTAATTTGACTAACTTCAACTAACTATCACAATGAAAAGATATATTCATTATTGTGAAACTAATTTAAAGTTTTGATTATGTTGCTTTAGTGTGAATAAAATGTTTTTAAATTGTTTGGAATGTGGAGAATATTTAGTTTGTGCAATATTGATCACTTTTGATATTCATGTGCATATTAAAATAAATAAAGTTTACAAATTATAAATTATTGTATTGATATAAAATTATAAAATCGTAAAAGAGAAATTTATATAATCCATAACATATAATTAATTTGTGAATTCAGATTTTCATATCCGAGATCTCCATTATGTCATTTATTTATATGAGAAATTATTATTTTTATGTGTCTTTTCTAAATCTCACATATTTATAAGTATCTAATATTTTCATTTATTATTTAAAATAAAAAAAATAATAAATTTAAATATAAAAAATTATTAAAAAATTTTGTTTAAAAAATATTATGTAAAATATTATTCTATTAATAATGAATATCATTTTGTGAAATATTAACGTATCAAATATTTTATTAACACGAAACAATACGAAACGCATTGTCCATTTGTTGCATCAAAATTTTAATAATGTAGATCATTTTAAATTTAAAAACTTCCAAAGAAATATAATATATTAATTAATCATATTTTATGAATAATAAAGAGAACGAAAGATTAATAATTAGAACAGCAATTGAAATAATGAAATAAAATAACGATAATTCACGCATTAATTGCATGAATTTTGATTCTATAATTTTTAATTATCTATAAGATACATATTCAAAATCTTTATAATATAATATAAAAATAGAAATTTGTTAATTTAAAAAATTTTTTAATTAATAAATTGAAAAAAAAATTGTATCTTAAATTAAATAAAAAATAAACATGTTGATTTAATATTATATTAAATGGATGATGATTTTTATCAATGTTTAAATTAGTTTAATTAAAAATGATAAATATGTTTTAAAGATAATATCTAATATAATAAATAATATATTCAATATCCCATTTTCGAAGAATCACATAAGAAATTTGCATTTTGCTATCATGGTGATATCATAACACGTTCGACAGTCTTAATTATCGTAGAATTCTCGCGACGCGATTATGCAACGAGAAGTGAAAGTCGCTCGATATTTGCGAACACGAGGCGCGGTGCACGCAAGAGATGTCGAGATTTCTCGCAGAAATTCGACCTCTTCGTCGTCCCTTCCCAACACGGCATGTTGGCGGAAATGAAACAAATTGGAATTTCGCCTGTATATCCGGAAGGAAGCATACTGCCTTTTCGGATTATTAAATGAGACACTGAAATGTTCCAGGTTCCAGGTATATCTTTCATATATTTGACTCATGCTTTAAAATTCTATATTCCAAGATATCTATATTTATTTTTAACTGATAAACATGAAAGAATATTTAATAAAATTTATTAATTTTGAAGCTATCTCGATTGGAGAATTTTCATTTTATTATTTTTCATAGTGTTTATTAAAAAATTAATGTTTTTTAGATATTTGATAAATAATATTAAAACATTAATATGTCATGTGTTACATTATATATTATTTTTGTAAATATTTTTAAATATTAATGAAATAAATTCGATGTCTTATCTAGATGTAAAATATAATAAAACATATTACTTATGACAATAATTTAACTCTAAATTAATTCATAGATTCAGCTTCAATCAGATATATCATTTGTCAATTATAACATACAAATATACTTTGAATCTATCATTTTTTGCACAATAAATATTTTAAATAAAAAATTATCTCTTTCTACGTTTCAATTTTCAAATAATAATTCTTACAATTTAATTATTTTTTATGTACTTAATTAATTTTTCAACAAGCATTTATAAATATTAAGGATATATATCAAAATATGGTAATAAAAATAATTGCAAATAATTAAATAATTGTAAATAATTTAATAATAATTAGATTGTGAATGTTTAAATATTTATAAAAAAAATATATAAAAATTAAAATAAATATATATAATGTATAATTCTTTAAACTATAATTATTTTCTAAACTTTGTTTTAGAAAAAAAAATAGTATTATCATGTCAAAGGTAACTTCAAAGTTCATTTTTTGCACTATATTACTAGAAAAAACAATTATTCTAAAGAAAAATATTGTCAGACATAATCTCATAATATGTGAAAAATATATTATCTATTAGGATATTTATAGAATTAATAAAATCTTTATGTAGATTTCATTTTTATAATTATAGTGAAAATATGAATTTGCATATATATCCGCAATCCAATCAAAAATTTTATATGATCTTATATAATTTTATATAATCTATACAATGTAAAAATTGTTTTCTGAATCCTCTAAACAATGTTATTCGAATAAAGTACACTACAAACATTACTTGTAGAATGTAATTCTCGAAAGAAAGAATTAGAGGAAGAATACATAAACGAAACGCATAGACGGAAATGAAACTAAATGAAGCTTCACCTGTGCAACACACATCTAAAAGGGAGCCTTTATAGCACTTACACGCGCTTAAATAACCTCTCTCTTCCTCGTTTTATTTCGTTTGGATACGAGCAAGTCCACGAGACTTATTCGTTGCGTTTCCCGGCACTTAAGAAGTTTATTGCTAGCCACCACGAGTCCAATACGCGATTGGGTGTTGGACAATAAAAACGAGCGTTCCCGCGAGCCACACGTTCCGGAAAACTTCTTTTCCCAACAGGGATGCGGCGATTTCGTTTTTTTCACGCCGTTGTATTTGCTTACGAGCTGCATCGCTTCTCACGAACTCTAGAGCACAGTTAGGCACTAACGAGTTGAAAAATTAATTGGTTAAAATTTCAAATAAAATTATTTCAAATAACATTAAAACTTTAAAATGTTCGAATAATATATTATTCTAGTAGCTATTGTAATTGACTTCGACATTATAATTAATTGTTGCGAATAATAAATTATTTGTTAAAGTAATTTTATTCTTAAAGTTAAAATTTAAAATTTTATCCATTTCTATCTAGTGGATTTCTATTTGCGCCTTTTCGCAGCACAATGAATCGTCTTTCATGTTGTACGTTTAACGTTTTTCTCGAGGGATGATTATTACCATCGCCAATCAGCTTGTATAGGAATTGAAATGAAGAAATAAATTTCATGTTGTAGTAATGTAAATATTAATGTTCTATTTTATTGAAACGTTGATATACGTGTCTTCATAAAGATGTGATAAGTGTTACAATTCTACAATGAAAAAAATATTTTATGATATGGATAATTATAATATCATCAATATTTTTTTAATCTCGTGAAAATTAATGTCTCGCAGAAAAATACTTTAGAATACTGGAGAATTATTGCTTCGATAATAGTTTTGCAATTTTTGAAAATATGAATTAAACAAGTAATAAAAAGATACAGTTTATTACAGTATATCTCTTAAATTTACTTCTGAATCTTCATAAATCTCTGCATGAAAATTGGTAAATGATAGTTAATATTTTATAGTACTGTAAATTGCTAGAATATTTAAAAAAAGAAAATATTTCAATATTTGTTCGCGTGACAACGAATCTGAATTATCTATGCTCCGTTTCTCATTCGTTGCTTCCATCCTTGGTGATTCGAGCATACTTTTAAAATAGCGCATCGAGCTATTAAACGAAGAGTAGCAATCGCTTTACGGTTAACGAAGTCGCGTTAACGAGCTCTTTCTCTTCTTTTTTTTTTTCTTTTTTTATTTGCATTGAATGATCGCGAAAATGAAATTCCTTTCTGCGACACGGAGCTCACGTTCATCTTTTTCCATTGTTACTGGTAAAAATATATTCTTACATAAATATTTCAATTATCACGCGTGCTTTCTTCCGTTATGCATCGAAAAATATTAGCATCCTGAAGAAATATTAGTTACGACTTTTATTACATATTTGTTTATAATAAAAATTTTTCTCTTAAAAATTTTCTTTA
>NW_006263635.1:13725-16295 GCF_000469605.1 Apis dorsata | reverse complement strand
ATATATATATATATATATATATATATATATATACGCGAATAGAATACGTTGTAATAAAATACATCTAATTTCAATACAAAAGCATGTTAAAACGTTTAAATTACACGAAAAATTTCGTGCTTCGATCGGGCAAACGTTGCACGATCCTGAAATTGCAACTGGGCGGAACTCTTAAACAAACTTTGGTAAATGCGCAACATTCTTTGTGCATTTTGTGCATATTCGAAAGCACAAAGATAGACATGCTGTTTGTTTGCATGTTGCGCTCGCGGCAGCTTTCATATGAACCCGTTCCTCCTTTCCTCTGTCTCTTTATTTTTCATACCTTGATGCACCTTTACCAGCCAACCTGCCCCGTTTTTCATTTGCCCGAGCTCCTCGACTTTCCCTTTCTCTCTTCCTCCCTCCTACCCTGCTTCCTCCCTTTTCCTTCACGATCGTTTCCATTCTTATTTGTACTCCGTGTTTTACTTTCATTCTGTCCCACTGATTCGCCCCGACTTTTCACCCCTTTATACCTTTTTTAACGCGCACTTCCGTTTATACGGCCACTTTCCGGCCCTCTTGTTTGTCTCATCATTCGCTTCATCCCCTTCCTTTACCTTTGTGCCATTTTTTTCCCTCCCCCTTCTACCATTTTTATCCTTCCCCCCTTTGAATCAAATTTTTTAATACTCTCGAGTTTTACGGAGTTTTATATGTTTCCTCAAAAAAAAAAAAATAAATTATTTATTTTTTCCTTATCTTGTATCAAATTGTAACTAAAGAGTTCTGAATCTTATACGTTATATGTGTGTAGAATATTTGAATCGTTAGATGCATGAATTTCAATGATAAACGAATCTTATTATATTAAATAATGATTGAATGATCTTTCGTTCCAATGCATTAAATCTTCCTTATCATCTCCTTTAATTCTTTACCCACACATGCATCGCTCTCGATTTTTCCCAAAATCGCGAACAGATCCGCGTATATGAGATAAGTCACGTTGTCGAATAACAAAACAGGGACATCGGATACGAAAACCCCCTCCATGTCGCACAACGAATGCAATTTGTCGGCACCGTGTTTAATTACAGCCGAGGATGGTGGCAGGGATGGTGAACGCGCGAACACGCTTCTCCCATCAAACTGATCACAGTTCCATCCCACAGAGGATTCCTCGTGACAAATATAGGATACACCAAACGTCCCTCAACGTTTCAGTTATAATAATAATACTCTGGAAAAGAATATTTTGAAACGATACGTGGCTGAAGTTTCGTCCAAAACACGATTGAACTTTCTTCTGATATATTGCATTCAGTTTAGAATTTTGCCATTATACACAGGAGGAATATTATTTTTAAATATCTGTTGTTAAATTGATGGTATATGATATATATGAAATCGAGTTTGGTTTGAAATCGAATCGTGATATTTTGTGTTTAAACTAAAATTGTTTAAGGAAGGCAGAAAGGATTAAAATTTCTTCTCGTTGTTTTATTATAAATTATATTAAATCAATTTGCCGCAATTAATTTTTAAATTTGTTCATCTTGCTGCTCGATTCTTGATCATCATCATTATAGTCATATCTTTAATGATTCGATGGATCATTTCAAGCTTCACCCTTCTTTATCATTGACGAGTTTTCTTAAGGAAAAAGATTTATCAACAAATATAAATAAATGTTATTGATACAAAATTGTTTAGGATAATTATACTATTCAATGATTCGATTTATATAGTTTTATATAGATTCGAAACCGGAAACGACAGGATGACACGTAACGTCAAAACATTCTTACAGAACTGTGATTAATATTGTTGTTATCGATATTCAATAAAAGCGTTTCCATGTTTCACACTATAATATTCAAAGCGAAATTGTGCATGGACGGTGGTGATCGAATGATGAAAAATTCCTGACTGAATTCTGAACTCCACGTTTCAATGACAAAGTTAAAACGAGATCTGTTAACTTCGTTCATCATCATTTTATCAAATTGAAATTATTATTGCAACAACGGAATTCTCGGACTATTTTCAAAACGTCTTAACGATTTTTCTCCTTCGAAAAAATCGTTGTCCTTCTCGGCTATTAATTAAGCGTCAATGGTATCGATAAATTATGTCCGCGAAATCTGTTATACCGTTAATTAACCGTGCCTTATTTATCTTCATATTTATGATTGTCCACGTTTCTACAGCTCGACAAGTTATTATCGAGTGCTCAAACGTCGAGTTATTTTTTTTGCCGGTGAAATGGTAGTTGAATGAGTTTCTAACGGAAGTACGTGATATTGGAGATTCCACGCTTATTATACTTAATAAGGAGGTAAGAAAAAATCAGCGTGTAATAGGTGAAAATAGTGAAGTTCAAGATGAAATGGAGGAATCTTGAGGAATGTTGTAAAATATATGATGTTTAAATGTAATTAAGATGTTCCACACGTTTTGAGAGATGTTCCAGGAAAAGCAGCTTTTCCAACTGGTATGTGTACGTGTTTAGTAGTTCCAACTATTTGTTATTTTAATATTCATTCGTTTCCTTATTCTGCGTAGCGAAATTTTTCTATTCTTTC
>NW_006263635.1:12483-13529 GCF_000469605.1 Apis dorsata | reverse complement strand
TTTTTTTTTTTTTTTTTTTTTTTTTTTTTTTTTTTTTTGGCTATTCATTTTAAAATTTCAAAGATATTGAACATTCATATGAATTGTATAGCTTATTGAAATTATACGAAGAAAAAGAACAGGAGAAAAAATTCAAGAAACCATGGTTAAAGAGTATGAATCGTAACGATATAAGTCCAGATAAGTTATTTTTTAACTTACATATGTACCATATATAATTTATAGAATATTGAATTGAAATGAAAAACCAAAAAAAAAAAATTATTTCTTTTTTATTAAATATCGAGTTATAAATATGATTTTTCAAAAACATTTTTTCACGTGGAAGACGTATGAAAATCACTTTTGCCTTGCAAAAATATTTATTTTTTAAATTTTCAAAATATCATACCAAACATAATAATTCGAGAAGTGAGTTATTTCCATCAATTCCAAACATTCCATCCTCTTTCGCAGCGACGAATCAATATTTCCATTTTGATCGGGCCACATTTCAAACGATTTCCAAAAATTGTATTACATTCACGAGTGTGCGCCTATGTTCATGTAAATATTTTGTGCGAAAAACCGAAAGCAAATTTTCGCGCGAGTGAAAATGAAACGGGCCGACCGTAAAGTATATTCCATAATCCATCAAAGCGGATGATACACGCGTCTACGACATTATCCGGGGCCCCGTTTCGGCTTTGTTTCGAAATCAGCCGTGCAGCGAAAACACGGGAGCGTTTGAATAAACGCTGCCACGGCGATATTATCGCGTCGGATGTTATCGATTTCTATCGTTATGCGGGCTCGTTTCCTGTGTATTTATCGGGGAATTTCGCGAGCAGGCTTCGGTGCACGGAATCGTTTTGCCCATTAATTTCGGTAGGGGTGGAGAGGGGGGAAAAAATTACATTGAAAACGTCCTCTTTCTTCTTCTTCTTCTTTTTTTTTTTTTCTTCCTTTGAGAATTACTGGTTTGTAAGTTTGTACAGAACGTTTTCTAGAAAGTGGGACGAACAGTGTTTCTTCTCTGTTATTTCTTCTTTTTATTCTTTTTATTT
>NW_006263635.1:11748-12390 GCF_000469605.1 Apis dorsata | reverse complement strand
TTTTTTTTTAGAAGAAAGTTTAATGGAAATTGTGAGTTATTTTTTTTTTTTTTTTTGAAGGTTCAATGTATTGTAGATAGATAGAGAAAATTATATATAAATTGTACATATACAGAGAGAATGAATAAGCGATATAATTTTTTAGTTAGTTTTAACGGTGAAATGGATTTCTATTGGAATATTGGAATATTGGAATTGTATTTTCTTTGTAAAAGTAATTGTAAAAGAATTTATTCTTGGAAGAGTTAAATGAACTTTTGTGGAGAAGCTAATAAATTTTAAGAAAATGTGAGTGATTGCAGTTAATGTCTGTTAAAAATATCTGACAAGGTATTTCGTTTTTCATCTTTGTATGCAAACGTTCCATCTTCCTGTTGAAATTGTATTTACTAGATCACGTAGCACCGATGACCGTAGTATGGCCGTCACGTATTCGCAGTCTTTGGTTTCAATAGATAATACGAAACGTGGAATTAAAATTAATCGTACGAAAATTATTGCCACGCAGCTTAGAGATGTAATAGACAACGTAAAGAATACTTTTGCATATGCAGAATATTCGGTAAAATTGAATTTATGGAAAAAAATAATAATATAAATAATATCATTTGACAAATAAATTAATATACACGTTCTTTGTCT
>NW_006263635.1:9922-11508 GCF_000469605.1 Apis dorsata | reverse complement strand
AAAAAAAAAAAAGAAATTTGTATCTTGTTTCAGTTTCTAAACTTATCCTTTATCGATTATTTTTCTTCTATATGTCTATATAAATTGACATTTTTCTCTTTTATTTTCAGTTGATTCCTTTCTACATGGAAACCGAGAATTTTCTTCAGAAAGAGCTTTAATAAATACGAATCAGAATAGAAAGAGAAAAACGACTCGCATCCATAAAATTTCATTTCGAAAATGTATCCTCCCTTTTATACAGAATATTAATAAACGTTCTCTCGTGAGCCAACGTTTTCGTTCCATCTCGAAAATGATAAAATGGAAAATGGTCAACGAAGTGTCGTCGTGTATATTCAAAGTATATGCTCGAGATACGGACGAGTATCTCGTAAGGATGCTAATTAATTAAGAATCGAGGTAATTAATGGCCTCTGATACAAGTGGTGCCATCTAAGATTTTCATTCACCGGTTTGTATATCGCGAATTAATTTCGTCGAGTAATTTCATTAAATATTACATCAATTGGCCGTAGATGGGATGCCGAATATAAATTTCTCAGACTTTCCCGCTTTTTATTCGAATTATTTGAAAGCCGTTGCGTTTCTATGGCGGGTTTTTCGAACGAGAGATTCGCTTTATATAGAAAGTTCACTTGTGGAAATGTAATTTGGGTGGATATAGTCGTGTGATTTCACGATAGTGTTAATTAACACGATTGGATGCCACGTGGATGAAATTTAACCAACTTGGATGTTTCGATGATTGCACGTGAACCGAGGAATGAGAAATCTCGATCGATTGGCTAGATATACATGCATATGTACTTGTCTGATACACGGCTGGGAATATATTTGCATTTATGAAAGGATTATCAATACATCTTACGATTTCAATTTGTACTGATTATTATTAAATAAATGGATATTAATGTAAATTGATAAATTATTTGATAATTTTTTTTTTTACAGATAATTTTATAATAGGATTAAAATTTACAAGGTATGGAAATTGAATGAAAATTGTGCAAAGGTATACTGACGTAATTTTCTTTCATGAATTGATGTAAGATATTTTTTTTTTAACCGAAAAAATAAAAATATTTTATTTATAGCATTATCTATAGGTGATCAATTCAGAGGAATTGCAGTTATCATATTTAAATAACAATTTTTAACATTTATTTAAAATATATATAAATCCTCTTACTACTAAATTCAAAAATCATAATTCTAGTCATTCTTCGTTAAACTAAACTACGTTAATTTTAAAAATTTTTCTTATTTCCTATAAAAAAAAAAATCGGAAATTGAATATTTCCAAAGGCGGTTGCAAATCAGAAAGAATTGACACCTATAGAGATTTATAATATATATCGTATAAAATTTTTGAATAATTTTAAGGTATACACTTCCTTCTTTCCGATAATCTTCTCTCCTCGATAAGAACAAATATGCGATCGTGACTGGAAAACGCGTTCTTGGCGCGAAACGTTATCGTTCGCTTGAATCAACGTGTACACAAGAGCCATCAGAGTTTGGCCATTGTCAAGGGGCAACGATGCGTGCTCGCTACGACGCCAGACGTTCCGGAAACGTGGCAA
>NW_006263635.1:0-9607 GCF_000469605.1 Apis dorsata | reverse complement strand
GAGAGTTTGGCGAGTCCAAGGAGGAGAGACTCGCCGGTGCACCGGTTCCAGATTTACGTTCGACCCGTGGAAGACACGGGAAATGTGCTCGTGTGTGACCTAGATCGCTAACGAGACGTTTCGTTGATTAAATAATGGGAGCCCATTGCGGATTCGTGAGCGGATAAGATGGTCGAAAGTTGCTCTGAATCGAGGCGACCATTTTGCTCGATCACGACCATCCTTCGACCTCGTCGAACAGGAAAGTTGTGCACTTTTTTTTTTTAAATATCGTAGAGGTCATTGCAGGGTGAAGAGGAACGATGATGCCGATGATTTCCGAGATATAACTTTCTTTAGAAAGTGTCTTCCATATTATCTTTTAAGAAAGGTGAAAATTCAGGAATTAATGAAAGGGGTAAGTTTTATTTTATTTTTGTTATTTTGATTTTTGATAATGATAATAAGATTTTGTTTTATTTTAGGGATAGAGAATCTTTTAAGAAAGATGAAAATTTAGGAATTAATAAAAGGGGTAAGTTTTATTTTATTTTTGTTATTTTGATTTTTGATAATCTTGATAAAATTTTGTTTTATTTTAGGGATAGAGGATGTTTTTTTGCTGTAAAATTTTATGATTAATCTCTGATCATTCTGATATTTTTGCTATAAATTTTATCAAATATCAGGTGCTATGTTTGACATATGTAACTTATGCCATAATTTTTCCTTCAATTCAGAATATTGATTGATGATATGTAATCAATCAAATTCAAACTTAAATGTATTAAGATGATTGAAACGCAATTATGAATTTATAAGTACGAATACGAACATATGTGCATGAAAATAATATAGAGAAGAAAGTACATATTAGAAGAGGAATTAGAAAGTGAATGAAAATCATTAACTTTAACGTGAAAAATTATCGTTCATGGATAAAGATTCGATTTCAAAATTCGATTTCAGGCTATCCAATTACTCGATATAATGTCATAATTGAAGAAACGTGAAACTAAATGATACTCGATAAAGACACAAGAAATATCGTTGTAATAGGTGCGTTAGATTAGTCATGTCTTTCGAATTACAACGTGAAAGGAAACGAACCAATGGTAGATATCATTCAGTCGCGTGTTTATATTTAACGGTACAGGTAATTACGATCAATACAATCACGACACCTTATACTTGTATGTTTAACGGTATATGTAATTACGCGCAACAGAAATAGTGCATTCCTATTGTCACAGAAAATATAATAATATCGAACTTATATAACTTGAATCTCTATAATTCAAAAATTTTTATAAGACTCTAAAATTTTCTTTATTCGTATTGTCATACATTATATCATATATTTATAGACTCGTAACAAATATGGACCTATAAAATTTGTGAAATAGATAGCTATCAGCTGATAGGATCAGATATATTAGAGAATTTATGGAATTCGAATCAGATATGAACAAAAAACGAATAACTTCTTATATTTGTCACTTATGCTTCATAAATTTCAAGTTTACAATGTGTTGTTAAATTATTGAGAGTAATAAACAGACAAAACTATCTGACAATAATAGCCATAATGTTCATATAAATTTTCTAGATGTAAAAAAATATTGAAAATCCATTTTTACATTAAAAAAATATTCCTAGATTTTTATTTTGAATCAATATATTAAGATAATTTAATAAGCAATCTTTTATGATAATATAATTATTGTAAATTAATTATAATTAGTAATTAGATTACATAATTATAAATTAAAAATTCTTTATTTTATTTGATATTATGATAATCATTACGTTAGAATAAAAACTTATATTTTCTTGATCATAGTTGATACGATCATCTGGATCATTTATCTCCAGAGTCCCCTAGGCTCAGGATTCTCTTGGTCCCAGAGTCACTGAGATATCAACCTTAATCCTCAGATTAGAGATCAAATAGTGTCAATGTCCCTGTAGGCCCAGAATTATGCTTAAGGTTAATGAATTAAAATCTAACATTAAAGTTAATTTGGGTTTTATTTGTGTTAGAGCTTCTTTGTTCTCAGAATTTTCTCTTTTAGGATTTTAGTGATTGTATAATCTGAATATTTTTGTGACTATAAAATTATCTTCAGCATTTTTTTTTGTTTTAAGATCTCCTTTGACTTTAATGAGTTAATTTGAGTCCCAATCCTAAAAAAGGAGTAGAATATAATTAATTAAATTAAAATTAATTAAATTAAATTAATGATTTTGAGATTAAGGTCACTATAACACCAATTTTGATATTATGAGAATCTCTAATTAAAGTTAAGAAAAATATCTTGCTTTAGATACTTATTAATATATTTTCAATAATATTCAATACGATTATCAATCTATAATAGTTATCAATTATTAAATTATAATTATATAATGAATAATTGCACAAATAATAAATTTTAATAACAGCTACAATTGAATTTTAATCACATACAAATTAAAAAATTAAAAGATATAAATCACTGGATATATTTACCAAATTTTATTTAAATTTTATTTAATATATTTATTATTAATATATATTTTTATTCGCCAAATATCAAATCATATTTATTTTAACTGAAATAGACATTAATTTTCCAAAATTTAACACTGTTTTAATTATCTTTAATAGATAATACGATGATAGTAAAATATACACATCTAACTATGTTAAAATACAAAGACAAAAATAAATCAAAAAAGTTTCCATCATAATATGTCAGAAGATATCCAATTTCAAATAATGAAAAAAAAAGTAATGAATATTCGATGATATTTTTATTCCCGTATAGAATATTTATATATAGACAATTCACCGAATAAAGATTTTAAATTATCACGATACATTTCCGTCCTCACTGTTATTATTATTCGTTCATCCACATGATTTCGCATTTCATGTTTATCGGTCGTTGTTCTCACCAGATTAATCATCGCGCATTATATGTACGTATATCGTATACGTTATCGATCTCTTGACACACACGACCTGATTTATATTCGGATAACGGTGGAAAAGAATTGGGTCGTGGGATGGGTGAATACGCGAAATCAACGAGCGTATCGTTAAGTTCGCGGATTTATTGAGAGAAGAGGCGATCCTCGAGGAACACTGCTTAATTAATTTCAATTTTCACTCGTGAATAATATCCCGAAGAATAATCGTTGCTATATGGTTAATATTTTTAATTGAGATTTAATTAACGCGAATCGCGTTTTCGATTTGTCACCACTTTTACTTGAATGGTTAAATAAAATTGTGAAGTACAATTATAAGGATAAAAATTCTTTTAATTGATTTGTTTTTATCTTTATTATTACTAATATTTTTTTGTTTATGACTAATTTTTAAAAACTTTGATTATTTCGTTTTTAATTTTTATTAATTTGGTTTTACTGTAATATATGCAAATTTTTCAATTGATGTAGATAAAAAAATTAATTCGTTAAAATTAATAATTGTTAGTATTATATTTAATTTATGATTTGTAAAATTTCATTGTTAACATTATTTCGATTACGCAAAAAAATATATATATAAAAATTTATTAAATCAATATTTGTTATTTAATTTTAAAAATAATAATTTCGAAATAAATAAGAATATCATAATTTCAAAATATATCAACCTATTATTTCCAAACCTAACCTAAAATTCCAAAATATATTGTTCAATTTTTGAAATTATTTATTTATTTTTCTTTTTTTTATATAATTTAATTAAGAAATTTTCAGGCTATCTACCTTTGCACATAATTTAAATTCTTTATTTATTACTTAATTAGATATTCAAAGTATTACGCTTTCGTTGGAATTTGCTTCAACAATGAATTCCAATATTCAAGTGCTTAACCTAGTTTCTGAATTGTAATAAATTTTATTTTCAGATACTGTCTCTGATAAATTTGTCTAATAAGATCTCTTGTATTCAAGTTTATTCCATTACAAATTCATTATGAAGATTTATCTTGACTCAAAAAATAAACGTTGTTATTATATATATATATATATATTCATTCGTATCTTTAAATTTTATTTAAAAAGTGAATATTGGAAATTTTAAATTATTATATATAAATGTTATTAAAATTCATTTATTAAATTTTAATGAAAAAACATAAAAAAATGAAAAATATTAAAAATTATTAATATAACTATAATTTTTTTGTGTTATACTATCTATATAAAATCAACCATTTGAATAATTAAAAATATTTCACAATATCCTTTGAAAAAATAAAAATATCAATACCATCAATATCAATCAATAGAAAAGGATTGGACCCAAATATTAACGAAAAATTATGGTAATAACTGTTTTTAAGGATATTTTTAATTAACAAG
Organism: Apis dorsata; assembly: GCF_000469605.1. Lineage (NCBI taxonomy): Eukaryota > Metazoa > Arthropoda > Insecta > Hymenoptera > Apidae > Apis > Apis dorsata. Next base: position 5,266 of record NW_006263635.1, on the reverse strand, counting down.
ATTAGAATATTGTACAGTATGATGAGAATATCTTTTAACTTAAATATAATGATGATGCAGAATACGTAACATATAAAATAATATAGATTAATTTCGTTAAGAAATGTTAATTGGAAAAGTATTGGATAAAATATTATTCCAAATAATAGATAATAATAGATAATAAATAATATAATTTATTTTAATTTTTATATCAACAATTATCCAAAGTTTTACTTGTATTTTTTTTTTTTATTATAATTACTATAAATTTGAGATTTAAGTGTTATACAGATGTACAACAATTTCTTTTGGAAGTTTGAAAAAAAAGCATATTGAAATAAAAATTAATAAATGAAAAAATAAAAAAATAAATAATTATTTATAACATAATTAAAAGATAATATTTCTAGAATTTAAGAGATATATAAAAATAAAAGCATGAAAATAAGCTTTTCAACTTAGCAATGTCTTCAAATATTAACCTAACCTAAATATTTCCGATTAATACTTTCAACAATATTATCAACATTTTCTTTTCAATAATCAACCAATCAAAACTTCCTCACAAGACAGAAAAAAATCTCTCAAAATCATAAACGAAGCTATTTGTTAAAGAGTGACAATTTTCAACGAACACAACTCGACAATAAACCGAGGGCCGGCCCTGGAATCGGTTGCCTGTTGGAAATACCAGCACGTATCGGCACTAGAGGCACACTCGCACACTGCACTTCTGCATGGCGGAGTACGAACGGACGAACACAGTCGGCTGGAATACGAATGCTGTGACCCGAGTAAATATATGCGATGCGCGCCGCTTCCTTGTAAACAAGGGCTGCTAAATGCCGTGAAGTGGCTCTCCGACTCGGGTCGAGGCCGCGTTCCAAACTTCTCCGTACAACCGTCGCGTCCTCTACTATCCTGCGAGAACTCTCAAACACTGCGATGCAACTCGAACGAGTTTCCGCTATTGTCAGCTCAACTCTGTAGTCTGTTGCTACTCGCCTGCTAATTTGATTATTCCAACCCGATTCGACGATGCGGTTTCATGGCGCCGGCTGTTTCTTCACCTGACATTCTCCATCGCTTCTCTTTTACATTGCAGTATATACTTGACATGTGATAAATTTTATCGTTTACGGTAAGTTGCTATGTTTTAGGTTATGTTGGATCTTCGACGCAATCAATTAAAAGGAACGATAATCGTTTTGTGTAAAATAAAAGAATTAATTTTTCGAATACGATTCAATTTAAATTAATCTTTTGTTATGTTATAGTAGTGGATCTATGATAAATTCTATTGTCTAAATTACTATTTTTAAACTAACTATATTAAATCTTCGACACAATGAATTAAAAGGAAATAAAACAACGTTTAAAAGGAACAATAGTGGTTTTCTTTGCATAAAAAAGGATTAATATTTTAAGTAAGATTTAATTTAAGTTAACCTTTCGTTATATTGTAATATTGGATCTATGATAAATATTATCTATATTAAATTGTTTTAGGTTATGTTGGATATTCGACAAGATGAATTAAGTTAAAATTAAGAAACGACAGTTAAGATTTATAAGATTCATAAAGTGAAAAGAGCAATTTAAAGTTTAAAGTTCATCTTTTATTTAATTATATTATTGACGTTGAATTTGATATAGACAACTGGGAAAATAGTTCTAAACTCTTGGCTAGTACGTCAAAGCAACCGAATTCAAAACAAGATTCCAACAACACGATTCCTATCATTCTCCTGTTTCATCCATCAGCTTCTCAACTTTCTCAATCCCTGAATTGGTTCCTCTTCCTCGCGGGAACAAATCCTCTCTTGGATCTCGTACTTTACTTCAAACTTTGGTCTCTCCACGGTATACCTTTCAACATTATACTACCGATATTTTCAAATCTTAAGGCTCAATTTTTATCAAACTTTTATATTTATATTAAAAATATTTAATATCATTTAATTTTAACAATTTCCAATAATAATAAAATTATTATTTTTTTAACGAGTAAAATAAATTAAGTTATTATTAGAAATGAAAGAATATCCTATTGGCATAAGGTTTTATTTTTATAATCACTTTTCTCTAATAAGAAACAAAACATTAAAGGACATAGCTAATCTTCACTAAGCCAAAGGGATACCCGAGACAGATTCCATAAGCGTACACAGGCGCGAGTCATAATTTATGGTCACATTTATGCATCTCTTTCGCTTTCCCGATGCACTTTCTACAGACGATCTCTATGCTGCAATGGAGGAGAGACATTGGGTATCTCGTTTTCTTTCTCCTCTCCACATTACCGATTCCCACTTTCTCCCTCTCTGTCTCACGCGGTCTCTCTTATTAACTGTCGTTTCTCTCGTTCCGCCTTTTTCTCTCTTTCCACACGGTACACTAGGCACACGTTACGCAATTCCAAAGATATATGGTTGCTTCAGGAATATCTTCGGCTGGTCTCACGCATGGTACCATTTACTGGGTGGCGATTCTCATTTTTATTCGAATAATAAGATGTATATCTTTATTTAGAGTGTCTTGTTTGAATATTCACTGTTTGAATATTCAATTATTAAATTGTTATAAAATCATAAATTTGAACAGAAATTTTTGTTGCCAGATTTTTTAATTTTTTATTCTGACAAAAAAATGATATATAATTTTTCCTGAAATTTAATTCTTAAAATCTGAAATCTTTCGAATATCTTTGTAATTTTGTAGGTTATGATAAAAAAAAAACTAACACGCGAAGTTTCAGTTCCCTGGAATTTAAATTTCTAAATTTCTAAATAGATATCCATCTGGAATTTTTATTAATTTTACATATTAAAAACTAAATATAATATAAAATAAAATGTGAAATTTTATAATTTTAACTTAATTCATCTTGTCGATCCAACATAACCTAAAACAATTTAATGTAGATAATATTCATTATAGATTCAATTACAATATAACGAAAGGTTAACTTAAATTAAATCTTACTTAAAATTAATCTTTTCTTACGTAAAAATATGCTTTAAAAATTTATTTTAAATTTACTAATTTTCTGAAAGATTTAAAATTGATAGACTTTAACAAGATTCAAATGTTACAATTTTTTTTTATATAAGAAAAATATACTATAATACTTAATATTTTCTTCTTTCAGCCATCAAATATTTTTAAAATAATCTCTATTTCATCTTTTGGAGAAAGCAATCAAAATATAAAATAATGATTCGAATGTGACAATATTCTAATTAAAATACGATGGAAGACCAAAGATAAAGACATTCCAATGTCGATTTATTTGTGCGATGTCACAGACTTTCGAGATGATTATTGGGATGAGATTATATGGACAGTGAACAGGTGTTGTGCAACGAAAACGCGGAAATGCAATGTCGATAAACTCGCCTAAGCGAGAGAGACCCAGACGACCGGCGTCGCCAGACTCTCACTTGCCTTCCCCTATCTCCTCTGTCCGTTTCTCTGGCACGTTACAGAAATACACCGAGAAAATTATGTCACTAATGCGCCTGGATATATCTCTAGGCGTGGAAAAGCCGTTTCGTTGCGTCGTGAGGTTGACTGGAACATCCTGAGCTCAAAAGGCGGTCGCTTTTCCCTATTCCAATAATCGTTAAATTTTTTTGCGTTATTCATTTTAACAAGAATATTAATTTAAAAATTATAAATTTATAAATTAGGATACTAAAAAAAGAATTAATATAAAATAAAATTGATATTCATTATTATAAATTATAATTTTGTTTTAATTGAGAATATTATTTACTTTTATAGAAAAACTCATAGAAATTTTATCATTAGAAATATTTTTGTTTTTAGAAATTATTTATTGAAATATTTATAATATATGTATGTATATATGCACAAATATATTACAAATGTGTATATAGATTATTAGACTTAAAGTGGTATTATAAAAATAAATGATTACATTTAATCATATCTCTATTTAAGTAAAAATTAATTTGAAACCAGTCAATTTGATCAATTTTATAATTCTAGTATTAAAGAATGTTGATACTATAAATTTATATTATAGTTGTATCTTTTTTTTTATTAAAATTAAAAAAAATTGATTATTATATATTCAATAAGTAAAAGTTATGAATTTGAAAATAATATATTTTGTGAAAAAAATGCTAAAAAAAAAGATAAAAAGATAGTAATCAATTTATAATATTGTTCATATTATATATTATATTTTTTATAAATTAAAAATGACAATTGTTAATACTATTACTTTTCATTTTTTAAACGTAGTTATTAGAGATATAATATGTATTGCGTTTTTTTTTGTATTTAAAATTTCATTTGAATATCCTTTTTCAATTTTAAGAGATAGAAAAAGAAGATATAAAAAGATAATAATATTGGATGGAAAAAATATCAATGCCTATAAAAAAAGCATTGAATGTTCTATTACAACACTATGGATATGAAAATACTAATATGACTTAGAATATATCTTTTGAACAGAATTAGAATATTTTAATAATATTTCAATAATATTTTGATATTCTTGACTTGATTATTTATTAGAAAATTTTTTATATATAATATATATAATATTCTAATATCTTGATTTGTCGCTTTTTTTTTATTAGAAAACTTGAATTTTTTATTTGAAAATTTTTTGATGAATAAATTATCACAAGATGAAGAAACTACAAAACTAAAATTTTGTTATTTATACATGTAATTCGTGATTTTTTTTTTCTAAATCCGAAATAATAAAATTGGTTGATCATTCGTATAAATGGAATATGAAATTAAACACACAACGTATTGAAAATTATATAAGTTTTGCATTATAGAAAGCGATATTTTGTATATACAAATATAAAATGGTAAATAATTTCTATAAAATAAAATAATATAGATTTTATCCTCTTTTAGTTACAGAAAATAATCATATATCATTAATGCAATGTGTTGAAAGAAAACAATTTTAGAGGAGAAAGCTCTTTGGTCGTTTAGATCATCGTAAAGTCAGAATGAATATTATTGATAAATAAATAATTTCTGGGCTTGTTAATTCTACTAAACATAAACCGTATTACGCACATTAGATTTAAAGGAGAAAGTAGTAAAGTGCTATACTAATGATGTTAATTTGAATATATATATTTCATTTCTTTCTTTTTGTTTTTATCTATTCTATGAACAATAAAATTTAATAGATCTCGAATTCGAATTGGTTAAAATCAATTTTTAACCAATTTAACTGTTTTGAATAATCTATATTTTTATTCAATATATATATATATATATA
>NW_006263634.1:325830-332350 GCF_000469605.1 Apis dorsata | reverse complement strand
TTTTTTTTTTCATAAAAAGAAATTTAGCAACATAAAAAAATATACCAAATGTGATTAATTATAAAAAATATAGAAAAATGTATTCAGAGGCAAAGTCGCACAGTTTTGTTCCATGCTCTTTTCAACACTTCAGTACCTCTGGAAGTATGCCGTATCGTGCGTCTATCTCTGCTCTGTGATTCTATAATTCATGAATGACTCGTGAACGACTGTGTGATCATTTGATCATTTCAATACCAGCTATCTTTTGATAAATCAACTTACCTGATGTCGTTCGAGGAGAGCTTCTGCACCGGTTACATCCGAAGCCAACTCCTCTGAAGCGACTAAACCCATCATTGAATTTATCCAAGCCATCAAATCTCTGTAATCGCTGAGAAAACGTTGTAGATCATAAGAATCCAATAACTTTTCCTTTCTGCTATTAGCTTTTGCCGTTAGTTGAGTCCACTCTTCGTTGATTTCTTTTTGTTTAGCATAAGTCTGTTCAGCAGTTTCAGGATGAGATTGCATCAAGCGATTAGCTGTTTCATCTAGTTGTTTTATTTTATCTCCCAAAGCAGCTAGATCTCTTTCTAATCCTTCATGTTTGCGCTGTAAAGCTTGTACACTGCGCAGATCCTTTCCAAGATCATCGTTATTCAACGCAGCGTCTTTTTCGCGAATCCAGTCCTTGGTCTCATCAACATCACGATGGAATCGTTGAACTTCATGAGCAGAGCCGAGTTGATTAGCACGCTCTGCAGTAAGGGTTTGCAAACTAGTCCATTTTTCATTGAGATCCTGTATTTGCGTTTGAATTTTTAAAGCTGCTTCCGTTTGTCCAAGACTCATTAATTGTACGGCAATCTCATTCATCTCAGCAAGACGAACTTCATTGGCTTTAAGATCAGCTTGGAAATCATCGAATTTCTTTTGCATCACTTCTACCTGTTCCAAATCCTCACCAACATCTTGAACTTGAGCATGATTCTCTTTATCCTTGATCCAAGTAGCCAATTCTGCAGCTTCTCTGACGAGTACATAAGCTTTGGCTGTTTCATTAAGCTTGTTTTGCCTTTCACGGGCAAGTCTCAGAAGATCATCATATTGAGCTTCGATCTGAGCTTGTCTGGCTGCAATAGAACTTTGCTCTCTTGCTAAATTTTGCTGAGAAGCGCTCAATCCTGCTTCAGGTTCAACTCTTTTTACATAAGCGGCTGGAACAAAACCTTGACGATCATTTACTTCGACCTTCCACCAATCTTTGTTATTGGAATTCAACAGAGTCAAAGTATCACCCTTCTTCATGGAAACTTCTCTTGGTGATTTTTCTGTGTAATCATAGAGTGCCACCACACATTCTTTACCAGTAATGTCAACAGTAGGAGTTTCTTGTTGACGGCAAGAGGCAGCTTGATCTCTAAGCGCGGCTATAGTACTTGCAAATGCTTCCAGATCACTGACTAATGCTTCATGTTTTTTTAAGAGAGCCTCAGAACTATCTTCATCTTTTCCATAGTCAGCATTCATGACTATAGGTCGTTTCTCCTTCATCCAAGATTCAGCTTCGTTAGCATCAGCAAAGTACTGATGTGCTTGCAGAGAATCGTCTAAGTCATTTTTACGTTGTCTAGCTTTCTCTTTTAATTGTCCCCAATGTTCGTCCAGTGCAGCTAAACGTTGGCTAATTTCTTCGGCGGCGAAATGACTTTCTTGCAACATTGATGCACCTGCTTGACAAACAGCAGCCACGCGTGGCTCATGATTATTTATCTCTGCTAGAACAGCCTGATGTTTTTTCTGTAGATTCTGTACACCAATGAGATCACGACCACGATTGGTAGATGCTGCAACTGGTTCTTTCTCACGAATCCAGGCTTCTTCGTCTTCTATATCTCTAAATAATTGTTGCACTTGCAATGAATCAAGAAGTCGTTGTTTACGAATACTCATAGGCTGCTGAAGAGCTGCATATCGAGCTTGTAGTTGTTCCTGTTTAGCTTTGATATTATCTGCATCAAAATGACCAGATTTAACAAATTGATCTGCAGCTTGGGCAATGCTTTCGATTCTGTCAGAATGAGATGCGACATCAGCTTCCAAAAGAGCATGTTTTTTTTGGAGATTTTGCACACTGGTTAAATCTTTACCATAATCTTCAGACATCAATTGTCCTTCTACCTCTGAGAGCCATAATTCGATATCCTCGACAGTACGATTAAATTGTTGCTGTTGAGAGGCTTCTTGCAGTTTGGCTCCTTTCTTTTCGGTAGCATGAGTTAAACTTTCCCATAGAGACATGATTTCATCGGTACGAGTACGAATTCTATCGCTGGCATAGTGATCACTTTCGATTAATTCTTGTCCAGTAGCTACCATTTCTTCCATACGAGTTCTGTTGGCATTTAATTCTTGTTCAAAGTTTTGATGTTTCTGTACTTTTCCATTTAAATTAGTAGGATCTAAATAGCTATCATCAGTGGCAAATTTGAGTTTTTCATTGACCCAACCCTTTGTTTCATCACAATCGCGTTCAAATTGCTGTAATTTGTATGCATCCTCTAGGCGACGTCTTCTTTGAGCCGATTTTTCAAGAAGAATGGCACGTCTCTCTAATAAAAGTTGACGTCTTTGCGCTACATCATCCGCTGCATAATGCTCTCCTTCTATTAATTTACCAGCAAATTCATCCAATATTTTTATTTTTTCCTCCTGAGCAGCTAAAGATTTGTCAAAATCTTCATGCTTTTTAATAAGAGCTTCTACGCTATCGAGCGAATCTCCCAAATCTTCGTTTGCTAGAAATGCTTCTTGTTTCGCCATCCATGCATCCGCTTGTTCTGTATCTCGATAAAATAATTGTAAGTCCATGCATTGTTCATATAAAATTTTTCTCTTTTCCCAGAGACTTAAAAGAGATTGTTTATCTTCTGCGAGAGAATTTAATTTTCTAGTTACTTCCTCCGCGGCGTAATGCTTTTTTTCTAATAACTTGTTACCAGCCAGTGTAGTCGCATCGAAGCTATCGGCTCTAGCATCAATTTCTCCTTTATGCTCTTGATGTCTTTCAACAAGAGCTTCTGCACCAGCTACATCTTTAGCTAATTCATCTGCTGAAATAATCGCGCGCATATCGTTCATCCAAGAAACTAAATCTCTGTAATCAGCTAAAAATCTATGCAAGTAATAAGATTCATCAAGCTTCAAACGTCGTTCTTTTGCTTTTGCTGTTAGACTTTCCCATGATTGTAGTATCTCTGCGCGTTTAGCTTGAATTTGTTTAGAATGATCTGCTTGATGAATAGCTGCGAGACGATCTGCTTCCGCGCCTAATGTATAAACTTTATCTTCTAAAGCTGCCAAATCACGTTCTATGCCCTCATGCTTCCTTTGTAAAGTTTGTACACTTGCAAGATCACGACCAAAATCATCTGAAGATAAGACAACATCCTTCTCTGCAATCCAAGCCATTGTTTCATCAGCATCTCGATTGAATCTTTGAATTTCATGTGCACCAAAAAGTTTTTCTTGTCTCAAAACAGCAAGTTGTTTTAATCTTTGCCAAGATTCATTGAGTTCTTCTTTTCTACGTAAAATAGTGTCGCGTTCAGGATGTCCATCTAGAAGAAGTTTATCTGCCAATTCATTTACTTCTGTTACTCTATATTCCTGGCTAGCCATATCTTTTTGAAATTCGTCAAATTTTCTTTGGAGGACTTCAACATGTTCTAAATCATGTCCAAATTCATCAGTTGTCACAAATGCTTCTTTATCATGAATCCAAAACATCACTTCGTCACAATGTCGCATAAATTGTACAAGTACTAGAGCTTGTTGTAACTTAAGGCCCTTGTCTGCTAATCTAGAGAGTAGTAATTCCCATAATTGATGAAGATCCGCTATAAAATAAATTTGATTATTAATTTCAAACAATAAATTAAATAAATATCATATCAATATCAATGAAATCTTACCTAATCTCTTACGAATGACATCACTTGCAAAATGATGTTGAGCTATCATTTCTGATCCAGTATTATCTAATGATACTATAGCATTAGAATGAGCTGCAACTTCTGCTTCAAAAGCTTGATGCTTTTGTATTTTTGCTTGGAGATTTGTGGGATCTTTATAACTTTCATCTGAAGCAGCTTGCAGTTTTTCGAAAATCCATCCTTCAAGTTCATCCGCATCTCGCTTAAAATACTAAAAACAAATGAAATCGTTAATAACGTAATGAATAAAAGTTAAATAAAAATAAAAAAGAATATGATAAATAAATAAATATAATAAATAAAAAATAAAAAAAATATGATAAAAAATACATACTTGAAAGCGACGGGAGTCTTCAAGTTTATCTCTCTTGTTTTTAGCTTCTGCTTTAAAATTTGCATATCGACTGAGAACTTGCTCTCTTCTTTCTTGAATATCTTCCGGATTTTCTAAGATTTTTACTTCCTTTGGTGTAATCTGATCCATTTTGAAGAATGCTTATTGTTCGACGTTTGTAGACAACTCTCTACTGTTCAAAATGGCCACAGGGTGTGGTAAGATTGACTGGTAGTGAAATCAATAATTAAAACTTTAACATTATGTTTGTCTTTTGATATTCATTTATAATTAAAAAATTAAATAATCATTTACATAAAATATAATATGGATATAATGTAAAAACAATTTGTACCTTACACAATTCTCCAAAATCTGACGTTGCTTTGACAACTGTCGTTTCTCGAGGTTCGATACTAACTGTGGAATCATCTACGTATATAACAAGCACTGAAATACTTTCTCTTAAAACTACGTCACTGATTGGTCGACCAATAATACACGGACCAATGGAATGTTTTCTTTAGATGAGTATCTTATCAATTCCATTTAAGTATATATAACTATTACGTCACAATGTAATCATTATAATAAGCAACTTTTAAAACTCGATTTTTACAGTTTAATCTTATCTCATTCTTTTATTTTGATAAAATTTTTATATTTATATCTATATTTTAAAAAATACATTTTTTTAATAATTATTATTATAATATAATTTTTATTAATTATATTCATTCAAGAAATTAAAATTTAATGATTTTATATTTAATAGATAATATAATATAATATAAAATCTTATTTTTTAAATTATTTTTTTTTTAATGGTAAGGGATTAATAAATCATTAATAATTATGATACAGTAATCTTTTATTAAATTTCACCTACAAACAACGAATCACAGAACGTTACATTAGAGTTCCTTACGTCAATCCATCGTGTCTTCGTATTATTTTACAGGTAAGTAATTATAGATTTATCCCTATTACAGTAAAGTCTTATTTGTTAAAATATCCTGCATCGTAGTCAATCGTTATGTATATGTAAATTTAATTTACCTAAAAATAGGATTTTTTGTTGCAGTGTCCATTCATTGTTTATAAGTGGATGTTATGTATAGAAGTGGTACTATTTATTTATAGGTACTTGCTTTTTTGTTCATTGTACTCTGATGTATTTCATTCCTCTCTCTTTATTAATTTTTTTTTATTTTTAAGCATATTTTTCATCTGATACGTGTATGCAAAGTGCGATATGAAAAAAGTCTTCGTGTACCAAAAACGTTTCTCAATTTTTTTTATCTTTTTCATTATATAATTATTATTATTATTATTATTATGTTTCTCTTGACAAAAATTACAAAATTCTATGCTGACAAATAGGGGATGATATACAGGGTTAAAGGTTTTCTTTAAGTACCCGGATAAAGTCGATGGTATTACAAATACAAATTGCTAGAATTTTTTTTTCTTTAATATGTTTTCTTTGTTAGAAGGCAACACGTTTTTGTTAATTACAAGAAGGCAATTCGCTTTGTATCATCTGGTATGTCTGGCGTCCCAAGACATTTCTTCTTGATTTTAATAACCGCGCGTATAATTCTTTATAATATTGTTTTTTGTTTCTTTTCTTTTATTCTTTTAAGTGATAAAATGCAAGGGACCGTTTACAGGCATTATTGGCAGCACTTGATCATATTCTCTATTATTTATTATATTTTCATTTTCTTCTTCAAAATGTTTGGAGGTGATCATCAAGAAGAACTTGTGCAGAGGCTAATCGCAGATAAGCCTCAAAGATGAGTTGCACTTTTATCTCTTTTGTCTCTCCTGTTTTTTTCTCTTTTTTCGTTTGTCCACGATTACGAAGATAACGTAGCATAATATTCTTTCTAAGTATGCTCTCAACGAATTTTTATGTACAAAACTTATTTCTATAGGATACGCTTGCACTCGCACATCACGTCCGTATTTAGGGGCAGGCTGCTGCTCAATAAATTAAATTTCTCTCTAACTTATCATGTTTCGAACGCCCCTTACATCTTAGGAAGGCTATTATATTCTAAAACGTTTAGAAAAGTATGATGTCTCTAATTCCAGCTGAGCACAGGAAACACGAGGATGTGCGTTTTTTTTTTTGCAGATCATAGAATCAAATCATTGATCATGCAAATCAATTCATTATCGTTTGATCTCGATGTCGATAGTT
>NW_006263634.1:319802-325619 GCF_000469605.1 Apis dorsata | reverse complement strand
TTAAAAAAAAAAAAAGAAAAAAAAAAGAAAAAGAGAATTACAATACAAGAGAAAAACGATAATGCTTCCACAGTGTTTACTTCCTTTTTTTTCTATATAAAAAGACAGGAATAGAGACATCGTACGGATAGACGGTTATTCAAATTTCTTCCTATGCAGACGTGACAAAAAATCTCATAGAGATACATTAACTCACTCCATTTACTACATAACATACAATATATATTCATATAATATATATATATAATATTCAATAATATATACTAAAAGGTGTAATTTTATATATACAGAGATATAATGTTTGTTTCAATAATTTTTTTTATGAATTAGTAACACTAGCTTGCTAAATAACATTCTTGGACCTCGTGTGTATAGCCAGCACCTTACATTGTTGAACCTTCAGCTCAAATAGAAGAGTCGCCCTTTTTTCGCTTATATTTAAAAAAATATAGTGTGTGGATACTGTGTTTGTATAGACGTACAGCCGTGTGCAATCATACACACGTATGCACGTGTAGTGTACAAATGTGTGTTTGTATATATGTGTACCTCTCCCTGAGCTCGCTCCGTAAAACTTTTTAACATCTTTATCATTTCCGCACTATCATATTTTTTTCCTTTCTGAATCTTTTCACAGCCCTCATTTCGTTTCGTTTTTTTCTTCTTTAAACTTTCCACATACGCGTGCATGCACATTGTGTTAAGTTTTACTTCCCCTTTGCTTTCTTATGATTCCCTTCATCGACACGTATATAACAATTTCTTTTTTTTTCTAGGTAACATATATAATCGTCTAATATACAATAAATAATTTATCGCATTCTTGAATGTACAATTGTTAGCCTATATTAGTTAGGCTATATGTTAAGTAATAGATTCATTTTAATTTTTTCTTTCTTCATTTACTCTTGATTAAAACATATTTAATAACATTTGTGCCGTAGCATTTTTAAAAACTAAATTTTGTACAAATTTGAACGAGCTCAACGTATACATATTATATACATATATGTATGCATATATATATACATATATAATATACGTTGTAAATAGTACGATTATTATTGACGTATATCGTCAAATAGAATAATAAAAAAAGAAAGACCAAAGGAGGACGAAATTACAATATACGGTAGTTGCATAGGTATACCGTACGTGGCAACTGTCGCGTCGACAAAAACAAAACACATCCTCACGCAGCAGCATCCGTGCGCATGCGCTATTCACGTTTTAATATATGTCTCTATAAGTATATATTTATAATACAAGGAACAAACGAAGTCAGAGAGAGGGTATGCTTTAGATCGTCTGGGGGGTGTGCCAAGTAAGCACATTGTGGCAGGAAGAGCTGCTTGATGAGAACGATGATGACGATAACGATGTGTTCTCGCGAAAGATCGCAGCATAAATACACGAATCACTCTTTTCCCGTATAGCTCGCCTCTCGTGCTGCTGTTCCTTCGGTCGAACCCTATCTCACGCGCCGGTACAGTCAATTTCTATAATATCCTTCGGTACATCCACGAATTGATAGACTAGCCTCTGTCCGTCAACTTTTGCCAGGATACCACGCTGATAATAATAACGTAGGGCTCGACCCATCGTTTCATAGTTCATGTCCGGCTTATTCTTGTGCAAACCCCATAGACGAGATACTGCTTTGCTGTCCACCAATTTGAAGACACCTCGTTCGCGATTCGTCCACTTGATATATCGAGGGCAATATTCTCGATCCTGTAGTAATTTTAATAAAAATTCCCAAAGATACGTCGTCGAACCTTCGCGAGATTTCCTTTTTACCGCAGCACCATCTCCTTGACGCGGTTTTTTCAACTTGTTCTTCTTCGATCGTGGGGGAAAACCTAATTCCAGTAGATATAAATCGTCGGAAACCGAACTGGTAGCTGCTTGAATTACACTCGTTGGAACTCCTCCAGGTCCCCGTGGTGGACTAGGGGTACAAGGTGTTGCAAATTGGGCCCCGCTGGCATACATCGAGTTCACATAACTGCTATAGCTCTCGGATACTGTAAACAAAAGAGAAATAATTATGAAGTATGAAAATATTGTTTTAATGTCAATTTTTAATATTACCAAATATTTTTACGTAAATAATGATAATTATAATATCAATTATAAAATATTTATAATTACATAATAAATGACTATCTTTAATTATGTAATATTATATAAGCTTCGCTAGATGGCACTAGTATAATTGTTATCATTAGAAGATAATACAGATTGCCATCAAATTAATTATAAACTTAATGCGATTATGAGACTTTCTTCTTATAAAAAAAATTGTTTTATTTATTTATGAAAAAATTAAATTTTGCATCAGTTTTCTTATACACATTAAGTATTTATTATTTTTAAATATCACATATTAATTGGATTTTCATTCAACTTCCATTATATATATTTTTTCTAACTGAATGAATTATTTATGAAAGCACAAAAAGATATTTATTAAGTATTTGAATTTTTTACATACATTTATTAAAAATTTGATGCTTATAAAAATTTAATATATTATTATATATCATATTTTTTTATTTCAAATAATTTCTTATATGAAGATATACAAAATCATATACAAATGATCATAGAGATAGGATTTTAGGTTAGGTTTTTTAAATTTCGAATGAAATGCATTACATATTTGAATTAATATGTTTGATCAAATCCAATCCTATTCTACTAGTGAGTATTTTTCAAATATATAGATAATCTGATTGGTGGTATCTATATTTTATATTTCAAAACTTCTTGATCAAAATAAACTTATGAATTAACATTGATCAATAATCAATTTGTTGCGTGATATTGAGATTTTCGCAATGCGTCTCTTGAAGTATACATCGTACTTAACCGTGCAATGAACTATTAATAGCTGTTCACAGAGCATCGTTGCCGGTGCTTTGCCGTTTCTGTCACCAGATGATTGATGTTTCAGAACGAGTTCTCGCGGCTTCGTCTCGATAACCTTTTTTCTCTCAAGCGGTCACGATCGATCTCGATTCCGTGACAAGCAGTAAAGAAAACGTGCATTAAATCGACATACAGGTCGAATCGAATACGAGATCTACGAATGTTAGAAATATTGTTTACGCGTCGAAGGAGATTAGTTGCAGCACACAGTTACAACTACATAATTTTACTAGTATAACTGAAAGTATAAACGCGATGCATCTTTACAAACTATTTCTCACATGAACAATTCTATTAAACGATTCTATAAACGAATCGATAATTTCGATCGTAAAACCGCAACAGCAGTAAAATAATCGTATATCTATTGATTTTAAATTTATAAATGCTTTTTTAAGATTTATTTGCGTTTTTCCCCATTCAATCATCGGTAGATTATCAGTATTCGAAGTAGATATATTTTTTTAATCCCGACTATATTTCCTTTTATTAAAATAAATATTTTACATAAATGTGATCTAGATAAAAAATTTCGTTGCAAAATAATTCTGTAACTTCTACGAAAACAAGGAACTCCAGAGATACCTCGAAATAGAAAGTATTCTTACGCCACTGATCGTGTGGCCAGTGCCGTGCGCGCGCGAAGAGAAGAAGAGGTAGTCGGGTAGAGAAGAGAGGGCTAAGCGGAGCCAAATGAAGAGAGAGAAGGATGAAAGGGAACATACGAGAGTGATCACATGAGAGACAGAGAGAGGATGATCAAGATAGAGAAAGAGGATGACGACTAAAAGGGTAGGGGAACTCTGGCTGCAGTATGATAGAGGACTGACCCGAGCCAAGGTTGCACGGGTGACGCCATCAAGCTACTAGTGCATAATAGCGCCGCTCGTTCTGAGGCCGCCGCGACTGCGCTAAAATCGGAACTCGTTCTCTGCATACCCTCCACCACCGTTCTCGGTGCCACTTTCTTGCGTTCTATGCGTCGTTCTTCGTAGTTCCGTGGAGGTGCGCCACGAGGTTGAACGATTCCTTCTCTATTCGAGGAGAAGCTTTTCTGTTTTCGAGCCGATGCCAAAGAGAGAAGCTTAAAAAGGGGGAAAGATAGAGAAAAAGGATAGAGAGAGAGAGAGAAAAGGAATCGAATAAGGCAGACAAAAAGATGGAGAGGCAGGGAACCGAATTCTCGAGGTGCCTCTAAAAATAAAGAGAACGCCCCGTTGTTCTCAGGATCCGTGTATATAGATTATACAAGAGAAAAAGAGGTAGAAGGGAGGACGACAAAGAACGAGATAGTAGAAAAAAAGATACGAAGTAGGAAGAAGGAAGAAGAGAGCGAGTGAGAATGAAAGAGGGAGAGAGAGATAGATAGACAAAGAAAGAAAGATAGAACGAAGATCAAGAGCGGCAGAGAACAGCTGGAGTGGATCGTGTTTACGCGCCGTATGACTAGCTAGATGAGTCAATCGTAGACCCGTTGTCTAGGAGTGGTGTAGTGGGGGAGCTACTACTTCACTGACCTATACCACGGATGTCGTATAGCGAAGGACCGCTAGAGAGACGATGCATCGCGTATACACATGAATGTTTCGTGACGCATAGAATACACTGCCGTCGCTGCCGCTTTATTATTGTACAGAAGAAGAACATAAATTCTGATTTTAACTACGATTTTTTATTGGCACTCGAATATTTGTGTGTAATAGGAATTTAATTGCTTGGAAAAAACGATTATATTATAAATCAAACTGTAATTATTCATTCTATATACGTTTTTTAAACGATATATACTTCCGAATTAACATTACTTGATTGATTTTAAATAAGTAAGAAAGAATCAAGAGGAAGAGGAAGAATACACGAAAAGAAAAGAAGACAGACGAACAAGTGGCTTCCGCTCCGACAGTGATGTTTTCGACCATGTAGTTGGCCGTTTCTTCCTGACAGCAGTGGCAGGAAGTTTAGATGAAGCAGCCGGTGAACAAGTCGATAGTTAAAAATACGTACAAAAGAGAGGGAAGGGAAAAGAGAGGGAAAAGGAAGGATCGAAGTTATCCACGGAGTCGTGGTTCTCGTGTATTTTGCGAGAATTTCGCGCTAGCCTTGCGGCCGGAAGTACAAGTATAGCAAGAAGGGAGGGATACAGGGAGAGAGCGAAAGAAAAAACGGGGAAGCGGGAGGAGATGATCTCGCCGTTTCTGGTGGGGATGTTCAGGAACGTACGAATCGGTAGTAGTAGTGGAAGGATGGGGTAAAGAGACATGTAGAACTGAAAGTGAAGACGACGGAAGAGGAATCTCTGCGTCTCTATATGGAGAACGGATTCTCACGTACATTTTCGTAACTTGAATAATTATTTAGGGAATAAATTTTAGAGAAAAAAAAAAAAAAAAGAAAAAGAAAATGCAAAGATATATATATATAGATATGAAAAAGAAAAAGTTAAAATGGATGATAAATGGTTACGACGATAAACAACTTTATCTTCATTTTATGTATTTCATCGTTTATAATCTTTTCATTTATCTATTATAGAAGTCGATTCAGCAAAAAGTATGAATTTTATTTTTTTCCTTGGCAACGAAAATATTCGAGACTTGTATGTATAAGCAGCTGATATTCGCGTATAATACTTTATAGACAAATGAGAAAAAGAGAATAAAAAAAAAAGAAATAACAGATACGACGGAGACATATATGGCGTTAATAGCCGTGAACCCGTCATTTAGCGAGTTAGTTCTGTATACATATATCGACACCGACATTATCGGCAATTCGTATGGCTAACCAATTGAAGACACAGATACGCACGAGACTTATCGTACGATTTCCTTCGGACGAATTACTGTACCAATAAACGCACCGTTATTTCTTTCTCAGATACGA
>NW_006263634.1:317766-319613 GCF_000469605.1 Apis dorsata | reverse complement strand
GGAAAAAAAAAAAAAAAAAAAAAGAAAAAAAGAATGGAAAGGCGATCAACAAAGACGGCAATGTCAATTGACACGTATGATGCCATTTAATCGATGGCAAACAACGATCGATGCAAACATTTTTATCCGATCTTTCCACGTTGATTTCCACGATTTCCATCGAAATAAAAAAAAAAAAATAGTTCACGACTACGATTCGAAAAACGTAAATTTCGATCGTCTACATCGTACATTTGCGTAGGAGAGGAGCAACGGATGAGAAAAGAAATACGTTGTGGAGGATGTGACTGTGTAAGGCGAGTTCTCACGTACCAGGACTTCGAGGCGGAATTCCGCGTGCACCTAAGTGCACGAATGACCCTCAACCCGTCGAGGAGGGCAGCGGCGGCGGAAGAAGGATGGAGTGACACGGTGTGAAGAGGAAAGGCACCGAAACTGTTCGTACGGCATAAACAAAGCGGCGTGGATACTATATTTGTACATGTGTGTGTGTGCACGCACATGTGTAGTGGAACACATGCACGCGCGCTCGCGCGATACACAAAGCGTGATGCAGGCTTAGAAACGGTGTGTGTATAGCGGTATACGAGAATGCATACGCGCGCGTATCAAAGAATACATCGAGAAGGAAAGGAAGATAAAGAGGAAGGAAGGAAGAGAGAAGGAGGATAGGATAAAGATGGGGCTGGACACACGGAGAGTGTTGGTGGAGCGTGGTAAGAGGAAGAGAAAGAGAGAGAAAGAGAGAGAGAGAGAGATGAAGGAGTAGAGAGAAAGAAGGGAACAGCAGTGGTTCAGCAGCGGGTGGTGGAGAAGTGGGTAGGAGGAGGAGGAAGAAGACGAGGAGGCGGAGGAGCGGGAGGTGGACGAGGAGGATGAGGTCGAGAGAAGGGGAGAGTTGACCTTCAGCTGCGCCGGGAAAGTCAGGCAGTCACTGACCGACAGACTAACTTAACTACTCTATCCTTCTCCTCCTTCTCTCTTCTCCACCTCCATTCGCGACTGGCTAGTCCGATGCACCGTGTGCCGTACACATCCACCGTGTCTCTTTTCACGTCCTATCTCCCTTCAACTCCTTTAGATATCTCTTTCGTTCTCCCTCCCTCTCTTTGTCTCGCCCCCGGATGGATTCGAAACCTTCCTCTTACTACGTCCTTCCTTTTCCACCTCGCTCAATCTGTCTCCGTTTCTCATGTTTCTTTCTGCATCTCCCTACTACTACTACCCGCGTGTCTCGACATCGACCTCTTCTCTCTCTCTCTCCTCTCTTCCCTGCTCCCATTCCCTTTTCCTCTCTCTCTCTCTCTCTCGTTAGACCCAGACCCCCATCCCGGCCTATTATGTTACCCTACTGCCTCGGGATACTATCTTTAACCCCGAAACCCGTTCAAATTGCGAGCGGCTTTGCGCGCACGTGTATGAGCGCGCCACTCTCTGTACGTCGCTCTCTCGCCACCCGGAAAGGGAGGAACGATGTAAATCTCACGGGGAATAATAGGAAACGATAGCTCTGGAAGATCGAAAACTCTTTTACTCAGAAACTCGGTTTACAAATTCTTCAATTCTTCACGTATATATATATATATATTTTTATGCATTCTGGAAACGCGTGAACGATAGAATAAGAAAAGGAAAAGAAGATGGATAGAGGTAAGGACCGAGAAAGATCACTGCTCGGTTGGCAGGGATGTCCGAAAAGCATCGCTTTCGTCGCGAGATCTCAGCCGAAGGACGTCGAGGTAAAAGTCTGCTCTTTGATCTTTCCACGGGAGAGGCAACGACGCGTCAAAAAAATGCCTGTTCCCGCGCGTTCTCGCGCTCGATTGCAATAGACACCGTGGGCGGAA
>NW_006263634.1:314241-317249 GCF_000469605.1 Apis dorsata | reverse complement strand
GGGGGGGGGGGGGGAAAGGAGGGAAGGAGGGGATAATATCACAAAACGTTTCTGGCCTGTTCCTAACGAAAAGAACGAAGAGATTTACGTTCGAAGAGTTCTCAGCTGCTTTTTCTACGCGTCCACCTTGGCTGCCTATAAAACGTACGTCAAACGTGTGGGCCTCGCGATCCTCTACCGATCCTTCCCTCCCTCCCACCACTGCAAAACCACTCTTTCCCCCTTCCTCGCTCCACCACCCCCTCTAACCCGACGAAACGGAAATACTTGGGAAAAATAGCACCGAGAACGTTGCGCTGAACGTGTTTTTCATTGCTGCATACATATAATATAAATATGTATATATAAAATAGAAAATGTATTTTCAAAAATGCGTAGAACGAGCATGTATAATAGGATAAATAAATAGCAGGGAATTTATCTGGATGAAAATGTTATGTAGATCGATAATTTTTTTTTTTTTTTTTTTTCCTCACGTTAAGAGAAATCCTTCGAGACGTGAAATATAGAAATAGGCGCGTCCCTCTTCTCGTACACACGTCGAGGTGGATATATTTCTTCGAAGATCGAAGTATCGCGAGCGTGCATCGTTTGCAGGATACGTTTCTTCGCGAGTTCGTCGATCGTTCGATGAGATTCTTATTACTAGTTTCCTGCTGCACGTATCGCGGTGGGTAGCAGCTCTTTGTAGCATCTCTTGGTATCCGGAAGTCTCGACGGCCAACAGGGTGCACCTATGTTCCCTTGCAGCCCATTTATTCCGCTATATACGTATATACCGTGATGCATATGATGTTCCAAAAGTCATCAGGGATCGATGGAACAACAAAGAGAAAGAAAGAAAGCCTCGCAACGATCCTCTGCGTTTCGAGGACGAGGATTCGAGATTCCTTGAAGAAAACTTGAAAGACGTCGCGGGTTGCATCTAGGCTGCATTACAAATGCAAAGAGCGTGCAGTCGCGCGTTTGCATCTCCAGACTGGTCTAGCGCGAGTACTTAGCTACTTGGTAGTCATTAACTCCGTCGTCGGCAGACGTCGTACGACAGACAGAACATCGGGAGAATAAAAAAAGCATCGCATCGTTTTATCATCGGATCTTGAATAAACCATCTATCCAACCCTTTCTCAAAATCCTCTTCAAAATCGAGAGATTAAAAATTACGATCGAGAGGAATAAAAAATTGCAACTCATAATCGACGAAACAATATATATTGATTATTATCCCGATACTTTCGAGACACCCAATGTGAACAAGTACACCGAGTCGCGAGAGAAAGAGGCGTCTATATTCCCGGACCAATCCAACGCGTGTGCCTGCCTACGTCGCACGCATTCTTTTCGTTCGCCAGCGGACAGAGGTCAAGACGACGACGGCCGAATGGGAAGAATGCGTGACTCCTCTTCCGTCGTCGCGGACACGACGTGTGCGAGGTCAGTGACCATCGTGCGCGCACTCTCGGTGGGCGCAACTTCTTGCAAGCGGACGAAGAAAGAGAAAGAGAGAAGAGAGCAAGAGAGAGAGAAGGAAAGAGAGAGAGAGAGAGAGAGAGAGAGAACCTCCTCGAAGAGAACCAACGGGAACGGCAGACACACGGTCAGGGGGAGGAGAGGGAGAGAGAGAGAGCGAGGAGAGGAAGGGAGAGAAGTTTTGTGGTGCAAAATACCCACGAGGATATTTAATGGTCGGCTGATACCGAATTTAGAGGCGGGAGGAAGGTAATGCCGCTGTCTTCTCGGCCGGCAAAAGTGTCGGTCCGTATAAATTCCGACTGGAGACAGGGAGCCGTTGGAGAGCGTTGGCAGCTCCTCTCCAGCCAAGGGTACTGGAACTTCGACCCTTTGATTCCGTGCCTCTTAATTGAGATCCGAGCGTAACGAGCAAGCCGCGACCGGCTTGATTTATTTTCGGCCCGTATGCATATATTTTCGCGTAGCTATCGCGTTGGTTCCTCGAGCCTTTCCTCCGCGTTCAGCATCAAGGTTGAAAGAAGGAATCTCGAGTAGTTTATTCCGGGAAGAAATCGTTGAAAGAATCGAGAAAGAGAGAGAGAGAGAGAGAGAGAGAGAGATCTATAGACCATATGCGTGTAATACGCGAGAAATAGAGAAAGTATTCTTCGAGATATTACGCAAGGAATTATCTGATAACGACATGGACGTTGACGGCGACATGCTCGTAATATATGGCATGGCGATCGAGAAAGTAGGGATAGTGCACATTGTTGAAATACAGAAGGCGTTATCGCAAGGGAAAGATAACCCAGACCGTAGAAAATTGCCAAAACTGTGCTTTTCCTCTCCTCCCCCACTCCCAAGTGTCGATAAAACGATCGGGCGAGATGATTTGGTTCAGTGGCATTGACACGGATCACATGGAAGGAGTGGAGTCTTATCAATCGGTATAATAATTACAATAATAAGATAACGATTGCAACGAGAATGTAAATAAGTTAATATACTTCGCGCCTCGACCCGTTCGTTTGTTTGCGTGTTTCGCGATATTACATAATCTGATAAAAAAAAAAAAAAAGGAAAAGAAAAGAGAAGAAAGGAAAAAAAATTCGTGAAATTAGACCGGACACGGGCACGTATCCGGCGGAAATGATGGGATTTGGACCCGCCCGATTTTCGCAGAAACAAAACGGTGGAGGAAAAAAAAAAAAAAAAAAAAAGAAAAAGACGAAGATTTATGAGGAACGTAACAGCGTGGAATGGAGGCAGAGGAGGCTTGTCGGCATTGAAAGAGGCGACAACGGATCGCGTTCGATGCCACGAAGTGACGTATCTCGGCCAGTTGGATGGCAAGGCCGGGCTCGTGTAGCTTTCCGTTGTAATAATAAAACGGATGGGCGTTGTGTGGACCAATGGAGAAAAAGAAAAGATCTTGCTTAAAGGAGGGGGAGGAAAAAACACTCGTAACGAGGCAAAACTAAATAAAAGAAACGATAACGCGAACAGAGGGTGGGAGGGAAGGGATTAAAAAGAAGATACGAGAAATAATAAAA
>NW_006263634.1:310569-314043 GCF_000469605.1 Apis dorsata | reverse complement strand
ATAATAAAAAAAAGAGAGGAAAAAAAAAAAAAAAAGAAAGGATGATCGCGTGACGCGAAAAGTTTCGTGCGCGTAGAACTACCGCGTTCCGTACTTGATGCCCGTTCACTTTCTCCGATAGTACTAGAAACAGCCCACCTCCTCTCCCCTTCCCGCATCTTCCTGTTCCTCCCCACCAGACCATATATATCCGCGGGTCTAGGCTAGCTCAGTAGGTCTAGGTCTAGGCTGGCTGCAACGTCGCGTGTGCGTGCAGTATGCACCGACGATGCAGCTGCGTGCATTCGCGCCAACGAGTGCCACGAATGAACGCGACAACCGGAGAGAGGAGGCCATCGTCGGTATATTCGTCGTACTCGTTTACTCTTGCCGTGTTCGTGCTCGCGCTCGTCTCTTGCAACACGGTGCGCATTATATTTAGACGCGGACGTGTGTGCGTGAATTCGCGTCCGAGAGACCCGCCTTGGTTGGACCAGCGCGTCCGTCGTCGTCTCTTTTTCGCTCTCTTCGCCTCACTCACTCACTCACTCTCTCTCTCTCTCTCTCTCCCTCTCCGCTTTCGCTTTCCCGCTGCCCTCCGTCACACCCATCTCTTTCCATTCCGAGTGTCGTTCGTTCTCCTTTCTCTTCCGCGCTGCTCTTCATCTCTCTCTCTCTCTCTCTCTCGTATTTTTCTCTCTGTCCGTCTCTCGGCCCCGCTTTGTTTCTCCGTTGACTGGAACGAAGCGACGAGACAACGGGAAGGAGAGCCGGTCCTCGTGGAGCGGAGTGGAGCGGAGCGGAGCACCGGAAATGAATCATTTGAAATTGTCAATTTTCGAGCGTGGTTCATGCACGGTACGCGTGAGGAGCGTACACGTGCCTACGCGTCATCCATGGTTGGCCCTCTGTACAGAAACTTAGAGAGAGAGGGAGGGAGAGAAAAGAGGGCGAAGGATAAAGAGGAGAGGAGAGGAGGTGTTAACGATCGGGTGGCGGCGAGATCACAGAGAGATGTGTATTACCGAGGAAGTGCTTCAACACCCGCAGAAAAGATCGTCAAAGGACGTTACGTCACACGGTACACGGATGGTGATCTGCCGGTATGAGAACCGACTTTTTCATCGCTCGCAATTCGTGCCACGTTGCGTAACCCCTTCTTCTTCTTTTCCTTCGATTAATCTCCTTTACCGCTCCTCCTTCTCCGCACCCATCTCGATAACGCGATGTTTTTTTTCTCCATGCGCACGTCCATCAAATGATCTCGATAAAGAGGAGGCGAGCGAGAAGAAAAATCTCATTGGCCGATCTCACGGTATATCTTCACGGTTATAGATATTGTAACTGCAAACATAATTTTTTCACTCGATCGTGAAATTGATATTCGTTCGATCGATTTTATTATATAAAAATTGATATAGCGTTTGTATAAATATAACGGTGACGCGTTACGTAAATGGCAATCGGTATTTTCCTGTGTTCGGTATGCACGCGAATCACGATGTATAGTATATGGTACGGGCAGAGCTCGTTCCAGGGAACAGTGTCGAAGGTCTGAGCTCGAGATAACGAGAATCGAAGGAGGAAAATAAGACGGTTGCGTTGAAAGCACGCGAGGTGAATCGACGAACAAGGAGTGGAAAGCAGAAAAAAAGAGAAAAAGGAACGGAGAGAAAGGGCACGCGGAAGAAAGCGTGTCGTACGCGAACGAAAGTGAATGTATATATACTCGCGGGGATTTTATATTGCGCGTGCATATGTGCAAATATAACCAAGCAAGTTCGCGATTCATGGGGAAGACTCGTCTTAGGAGGGAGAGAAAACGAAAACAGTTCCGTGTATAAGGAGGAAACGCGTGGAAGGGGGGGGGAGGAAAAAACGAGAAATAACGCGCAATAACAAAATTACCGACGTGACTCAGAACGAACTACACTGTAGAAAATTTAAAAGAAAAAAATTACGACAGACAGTAGGACGTGTGTACTACTACGTACACGAGTAATACATACAAATATATACTACGTAAATCGATTTTCTAATTCTTTCTTTTAAGCAGAGTCCGAAATAAAGGTAGAGGAACGTGGAAGAAATTCGCTCGAAAAGACTTGCATTAAGCGACGTAGGATCAAAAGAGCGAGTGCGAAAGGAGGAAGGACATTGTCGCGCGTAAAGGATGGTACGCCACGAGGAGAACGTACGACCAAATAACTCGAGACGCGAGGAAAGAAAGAGGCAGGTATAGGGAACCGTGGAGAGAAGAGCGCGCGAGAAGGACGGAGAAACGTAGTGACGTCGTTCGTGACGAGTGCAACGAGGAGCACGCTAGCCACGATGCATTCGTGGAAGAATGGAGTGCGAGTGGGACAGAGCGGTCACACGAATGCGGGGAGACGGAAGAAGAGGCCGACGACGAGAAGAGGAGGGGTGTAGTAACGTCGAGAAAGGATGCGGTGGTAGAGCGCGCGGAGTGTCGGAGAGGGTCAATGGAGGGAAAGAAAGAGAGGTGCAGAAAGGCAGAGGGAGGTCGCGCGGGCAGAGTGAAAGAGAGGGAGAGAGAAAGGAAAGACAGACGGGGTGAATTGCCGGCGACAAGGTCACCGTCTATACCTCGCTAAAACCGCCGATACGTGCCTTCGGCGTTATACTCGCGTGGTACTCTAGCTGCAGTTCTTTTCCCTCTTTCCCCTTTCCCCGCGATCCCTGCCCATCCCACCCCACCGCGCCCCTTCGTGCGTCTCACTCTTCCACGCAAATCTTCCTTCTTCCTCTTTCCTCGATGCAGACCTGTGTATGCATGTGGCGTAATGTGTGTGTATGGCGCGCATGTGAGGGCGTGCGTGAGTTAGTATAATAGGAATAAGGAAAGTGATCCTCATGACGGACTATGCGGGGATTGGCCCGTACGTTGTTTCGCGGATGAAAATTCGATCGTCACGGTATAATTATATATTTGCACATCGATGATTCGACGTCAGTGGTAAATGTTTTTGCTAACAATTAGCGCGAGATTCGAAGAAACGACGTTAGTGGAGAAACATATATTTTTGAATTTTTTGAATTTTTAACAAAATGTCTACGATAATGATTTAACATTATATCTATCGAATCTGCTGAATAGTTAACGTTTCTTCTCATTAAAGATAAGAAAATATAATCAGTACATCGAAACTGGAATAATTTGAAAAAAATTTGGATTTGAAATTGAATCGTTGCGTGTTACAATGGAAGGAACGAGAACCGCATTCGGATTCCACGTAATTGTTGTCGGAAGAGGTCGAAAATATCCGCGAGACACGATGAACCGGGCGAAAGGTTAAGACGAACAAATCGGACGTGGGCACGATAGTGGTCTTCGAACCGGTAGTAGGGGGAAGGGGGAGGGTACACGAGGCCTTGAAGAGGCATCGTTTATTCGCCGCTCGCAAACGCTTCCCCCTGCCCCGCTTGTCTCATCCTTTGCTCCGATTAATTTTATCGTGGCAACATCATCGCAAA
>NW_006263634.1:308424-310135 GCF_000469605.1 Apis dorsata | reverse complement strand
GCTCGTAGTAGAGTGTGTACAGATGTGTGTGCGCGCGCCACACACCGCACCTACACGGTCGTGGACACCGACAAGTGCCACACACAGAGGAACTCGCTCTGATAATATGTACACTGCAAATATACAATACTACAATACATACGTCGGTAGGGGCAGAGACCCAGGAAGGACGCTCACTGCGAGGCTTGGCTGGCTGGCCGGCTGCCTGTTCGCCCGGCTGCCAGCCTCTGCCTATCTGTAAAACCCGTGTCTCGTTTCCTTCTCCTTCTTTCCTTACTCTTTCTTTCTTCCTTTCTTTTTTCCTCCCTATATCCGTTCCCCTCTTCGCCTCTTCCGCCATTCCCCCCTTCCACCTCGTTTTTTTTTTCTCTTCTCCTGATTCTTCATCTCCTTCTTCGCCTACCAACGGAGGGAAGGAGGGAGGGAGTGCGGGCCGAAAATCGACGCGCAAAATATCGCGCTACTTCCGGACGTAACCATTTACAAATTCACGAAGGGAATGGCGCGGCGCGCGCGCGCTGCCGCGCCTTTTTTCGTATTCAGAAGCGGGAAACAGCGTTTACCGGGTGACACGCTGAGTTTTCGGACACGTATCCTCCGGTAACAACCTTTCGATTCTTCTCAGTCACGCAATCGGCAATTCTCTTTCCGGTTTCCATCTGCCTCGTTCAGTGACGTGTATTATCGCGATATATATACGCGAACGTATATTCGTGAAAGTGAAACGTCGAATAACGCACGTTTCTCGTTTATCTCCTTTCGTCGTTCGACATCATTTTACTTTATTACTACAACCTCTCTCCCCCCCCCACCATAACGAATGCCGAAGTTTCGAGCAGATTCATAAATATTCATCACGATTGGCTATTTAAAAATATACCTTATTGTCGACTCGGTGAATTTATAACGAAGTTCGTGTCACTTTCGATTATTCGTTCCCGCGCTTAATTTACATCGCGCGCGACTTACGACCATGAAGATTCGAGACGAAATGGGGGAGGGAAACGATGGTTGAAATAGAATCTCGGATAAATAGTTATAGACGCGTCTCTTTTCTAGACGTAAGAAGAAGAACGTGCGAGGCTCGCCGTTAATGTAATACTGCACGCGGTGTCGATTGCTTCTTTGAAAATCGTGTCGAATTCACACCGCGAAACGTTGTTTCCTGCTTTCGCGGCAGTTTTCTAAACCCCGCGTGCGGTGTCTCGGCCTACTATAAAATCCGACACCGTTTACGTTTCCGGAGCGGCGAAGAAGACATTAATCAGCACACCGGATCACATCGTAACCGTCACGTGCGACCGGTGTGAATGCACTTTACGCTTTCGCTTTTCATCCTTTCTTCCCCCCCCCCCCTCTTTTCACCTCTCGATTTGTTTTTTCCCCTCGGGAGGAAATTTTCTCGTCGATAATTTCGTTTCCATTTTTATCGACCAATTAATAGAACGATTACTTCGTTACGATACTTCGTACTTACCTGTTAACGATCGATCAAACGCGAGGAATTTTCGCGAGGAATATTCTCGTTTTAAATTAAAGCGGTGCTCGCGCATGAACCGGCCCAAGTGTTATCTTTCACGGAAATATCGAGTTTCGTTGCGAGGAGGTATAACAGCATGGAGCGATATGTCGACGGAAAAGGCGATTCCCCGCTACTAGGCCAGGAAGTAGACCGGCGCACCCCTTCCTAGCCGACCTAGACCTACACCTA
>NW_006263634.1:306051-308225 GCF_000469605.1 Apis dorsata | reverse complement strand
CCTAGCCTCAGTCGCGGCGCGCGTTTCGCTCCTTTTGTTTTTACTTGCCGTGCTTTGTTGCACCTGCTCGGCTCGTTCCCAACGCGAGCGCACTGTGCTGTTGTTTTCTCTCTCTCTCTCTCTCTCTCTCTAGAGGCGCGTTTCTACGAACTTTTCCTCTCTTCGCGGTGAGAAACGAGGTGAGCTTGGTTAAAGAAATCGTACGACGCACTTTCGCGTTCGAGTTAATGCCGGACAACGGGGTTTACAACACCGATAACATGGCGCTCGCTTTATGTTAATTCGGCGTCTGGAATTTGTTTAGTTACCGTAACGCGTATTTTACGCGGCGAACGCAAGCTGAGCACATAGTATAGTAGCTCTCTCTTTCTCTCTTTTTCCCGGTTCTGTTGCGTGTCACACCGTGCAACTTTTTCGATTCGATTTATTTTTTAATAAATTGTGTTATTTAATCGAATTATTTTATCGAATTAACATTCGATTTTTAGGATGGAGTTTTAAATTGCGTTTCAATTAAGCTATCATCGTAGGTTAAAATAATAAATATAAAGAAATTAAATAATTTCATAAAGTATCCATATCTATATTCACTTTTGTGGCCAATATTAATAACGAGAATCGAATAGGGCGAATTTTAAAATCTGTTTATTCGTGGTTATCGATACATTAATGCAACTGTTCCCTGATGAAAATGCATTGCGATGAATGCAATGTCGCGCAAAGAATCTTTTTTAAATATCTCTTTCTTGACACGAGGGACACGAGGAAGAGAGAGTGAAACGTGCATTGCACGGGCACACCTGCGCGGCACGCAGTCGAGATTGTTTGAAAATAAATCACAAACGCGACACGGTTATGCCGCACGGCGAATAAACGCGATTGAAGAGGGGCCTCGAAGCGAGGAGGATCGACCTGCGCGAGGGAACCAAGAGTACCGTACGGATACACGACAGCGTATATACACGTATATAACCATACGCCCCGCCTAGTCGACCTAGACCTAGACCCAGTCTATGCTCAGAATCCACTCTGCATCGTGTTTCGTTCCTTTATTTTTACTCGTTGCTATTCGCTGCTACGCGAGGCGTTACGTAACTACACGCACGACCCTTTCAGCGCACGGCTTTGGTCATCATCTTTCTCTCTCTCTCTCTTTCTCTTTATTTCTCTGCGATTTTTCTTCCTTCCTTCTTTTAATCCAACCGTCTTCCGCGATAATTTATAGCAACCGAAATATCGCAGCCCAATATTACTCGGATAATATTCATCCCGATGTTCTTTACGCCGTAACCAAAGAGACGATTTCGATCTCTCGAAGATATCGTTTTGGATAAAAAAAAAATATTTCATATCGGTGCTTTGGATATTTCTATTCGTAATAATTTTGTAAGTAGTTTTATGTTTATCTCGATTATTTTTATTTTCGTGCGTTAACTATAGTATTTGCAGATTCAATTGAGTTTTTCAATTGATCGACATTCGGAATATCTTCTTATTTTTCGTAATATTTTGGAATGGTGAGAAAAAATTTTCAAATTTTCTTCGCCTAATTACTCGAAATTCAAACCGTGGAACTTGCCACGATTAATTATTCCATAAATTCATTTGCAAATTATTCTCTATTTATTCGAATCAATCGAAAGTACTATATTATACTGTATTAAAAAAATGTGCTTATTACAAAAGCTTCCCCTCCAAAATTCTAAAAAAGAAAAAACATTTGTAACGAAGAGATCTCGGAGGACAATTGTCTACAATCGATCGATAATCGAAAATTCTAAAGAAAAAAAATGAAAAAGAAAAAAAAATTATTCTTCTTCAGTCAAGCGAATCGTTTATTCGACAAGCTTGTTATTCGACATCGATCGCCGCTGCGTTCTATTTTTTTCTTCGATTTCCACCTTAAAACCACCTCCGGCGTCCACGATTCGTCACTCTCCTCCCCTCCTCCCTCTCTCCCCCTCATCTTTTCTTTTCTCTCTAAACGCGTTCGAATTACGTCGGCTCGTGTCTGGCGATCTTTTTAAAAATACCCGGACGAGAGTACTTGATCTAGGGCAACCAGGACATCCTCGAACCGCGCGCCAACGAAACACGCGCGTTTCCGTGCATTTTTCTTTTCTTTTTTTCCTCTCGAAGGGGCTGCCAAAAAACTCGAATCACATGACCGGTTC
>NW_006263634.1:305148-305729 GCF_000469605.1 Apis dorsata | reverse complement strand
TCTCTCTCTCTCTCTCTCTCTCTCTCTCTCTCTCGATGAGAATAGGAAGGCGAGCGGAATTGAACGAATTAAAATGGTAATCGATTTCCATCCGATCTGGTTCACCGTGTTAATTAATATTTACGAATTCTAATAAAAGATCACCTTGACACGACGTTTTTTTTTTTTACGATTAAGGTCTGACGCGATATTATTGTGCGATTTGGATGGTGGAAGCCTCGTTGTATTGCTAATGATATTGTAATGCACGCGATATTGTGCGCACTATGGCCCTCTATTGGGAATACAATAAGCCGTTGAAACGTAAAAATACACGTTAAAAGCGAGAAATAGCGGGTAGATTCACGGAAGTGAATCTTTCTTTAATTGATGGAATTATGGATCTGTAAATTGTTGAGGGATGGAATAAAATTCAATGGATTATTTTATTTTTAATTATCGTTTATCGAATAATTTTGCTCTTACGACAATTGCGTAAATTTTTGCAGTAAAAGAATTCCTCGAGGAAGAAAATGATGGGCGAGTTATTACTCAACAAGCTGATGAACGTGTTGAAACGCAACGATATTTACGCGGAAGTG
>NW_006263634.1:304451-304966 GCF_000469605.1 Apis dorsata | reverse complement strand
TTTTTTTTTTTTTTTTTTTTCGAACTCGAGGAGCAAAAGAGAGTCTTTGGAACGGCGTGCATTCCACACTCTCTATATCGCGGTATATCGGAATTAAAAATTTTTTCGGAAAATTATCCTTCACAATTCTCCTGAGGAGAGGAATTATTACTTATTTCATAAAATTTTCTTTCTTCTTGTGCGCGATTGATGCAACGGTTATAAACGTTTCTCATACACTCATAAAAGTATCCCACCTTTACACAGTCGCGATATCGATAAACGATCATTGACCTCCTCGATTCTGGTCGATCAAAGCCGCCTCTCGTACAGGAAAGTACCTACATTTGTCGCTTTGTTGATTACGTTTTTATATATACTCCACTATACACGACACGCGCATCCATGTTAAAAATATTTTCGATATCCTATACTTCAGTGCCATAATTCGTAGACCAATTAAATAGAGCCATTAAAATCGTCTCCTTTTTTTTTTTTTTTTTTCAAAATTTTTAATCGAGTCACGGTTAAAAAAA
>NW_006263634.1:302352-304303 GCF_000469605.1 Apis dorsata | reverse complement strand
GACTTTTTTTTTTTTTTTTATCAAAGGTGCTATATTTTTTTATCGCATGTAGCATTAATGCATTCAAATTACAGGTTTATGAAATCTCGATTGAAAATTAATATCGTCTTGCGTTTTCGTTTTTATAATTTAATTTTACACGTCTACAATTATATCTTTATTATTCTTATTTCGTCGATCGTTATTATTATTATCACTATCATCATCATCATCATTGATCTATCGATGCAATTTTTATACATAACTAAATGATGCTTATCTTACAACAATATACTTTACTTGTGCAAAACTCTCTTTACCCCATTTACATATTATTATACCTTATCAACAGCCTGCCCATCAAAAAAGTGTACATTATTATTCTGGCCGGAGTGGAAGACGAATTAATCGGCAAATAAATAATTAGAACAATTTAACGTCATCAACAATCGTTGAACGAGTGAACCACTTTCAACTCGTTCATCCGTTTTTATTTTGACGATTAAATTTTCGCGAAGGCAGATGGAAGGTTGGCAAGCGGCTGCAAAAAGGGTTGGTTGATCGAGATTTGATCGAAGCCTTGTAACGGTTTACGAGGATTCGTCCTCACCGTTTAAAATGCGTGCCAGCAACCGCGTCGCGGTTGCCAGCTTCGCGCGATCGACGCGCGAAAACTTTCGTTCCCGGCGTTCCCCAAGGGTCTTTCACACGCCCGCCCGCCCAACCGAATCGCGCTTCGATGATGATCCATTCGAAAATAACCGGCCGATGCCTATTCTTCGCCGCCGATCGTTCTATTCCGGTCCAACCGTGGCGCCTATATTCTATCATACACCCTCCCCTCATCGATCGTCCCTCGTCGCTACTTCTCCGGTTTCGGAGACTTTCACCTGGAGGAAGAGGATCTTTTCGGCATTGGACGAGAAACGAGACGCGTTACTTATTATTATACGCGTTACTTTCGACGGGAAGCGAGCGAGGTCTATTGCAGCTGAGAATTCCCAGGCTATTTCCGATGTTTATCTGGTACGCGTTGTTCTAGATAGAAGTGGCCGAAGAATCTGGTTTGGCAAAATCGCGGAAAAACTACGGGCCACTTGGCAACTCGCGAGTATTCTGTCCGGATATTCTAGAGAATGGGGGAAAAACGGAACACTGGCAACACTCCTGTGGAGTGAGGAGTCGATAGAGGTTTATTCTCCTCGAGTTGAAATATTTTAATCACGAGGAGGGAACGTTTGACCGAGGCGAAGTGAAATTAAGGATCTATTGGCGCGACACTAGCGCCACGTGGCTATTAACTACCTATGCTCGACTTGTTAAATATTAGTTACGTATTCATTTATTTATCTATGCTCTAAATCTTAAATAATATTCGAGTTATTACATTCTTTTTTCCACCAAGTTATTTTTGAAAGGCTTTCAATCGGGCTTGTTGACCACTTTATGTATCGACTTATATAAAACAGGATACATAATATGAGCTAGAGTACACACGATACGAAGTGCAATGACTCGCTTAAAAAGTAAAATCATCGCGAATAAAAATATCCAATTAATTCCATTTGACTCTCTCGAATCTCACTTTTTCTAAGGATGACGTTATCCCGTTACTTACGTAAGACAATACTTGAGAAATTTTTAAATCACGTTAGACACATCTCTCCACTAAGAAACTCTATACCTAAATGAATTTCGTTTTTAGAGAGCATTGTAAATAAATTTTTTCATCTAAATCTTTGCACAAACTTACTCAATTAATGAACGATCGAGCATCTACAAATAAAAAAAACACGACAAATAATCAAACCATAGACACATCTACGAATTTACCATACCTCCCCCCTCCCAGGACGCGTGGAGAAAAGTCGATCCAACCGTAACGCAATATCCCGTAAATCGATCGGTCCTCCAGAGTCCTCCTCCTCTTTGATCAAAAGTCCCCGGCGTTTTAAGAGCGGCTTGAATTTTC
>NW_006263634.1:299914-302134 GCF_000469605.1 Apis dorsata | reverse complement strand
TCGGCCGAGTACGCGTCCACCGTGGTCGGCCACCGCAATGGGAACACGACCGCCGCTGGTGGGGCGCCCCGCAAAGTTACCAAATCGCTATGGCGTAACATTTTGCTTATTCACGTTCGATTATACAATCCGGCACACTTTTACTCGGCCTCTGCCTCTCTCGAGAGCAGAGAGTACCTCAAACCTGCGGTGTGTCACCGTATCGCCGATTGCCCTCCCTCCCTCCCGGCTTTCGAACCAGATGTCCCTCCCTCGATTAAACAATTATGTGTTTCAGCATATACGATTTCGTCGATACACGACTCGACAAATGCCTGGATACTTATCGGGCGCACACGGATTTCTCCCTATCGAATATAATACAACCATTTTATAAACCGAGACTTTCAGCTGCACGAATTCCAATTAATGGAATCATTTTTTTTGGAACGAGGGGGGACGGACCGGTGATCGAAGATCGAGTTTTACGTTTTCTTTTTCCCTTTTTCTTTCTCCCTTCCTCGAAATTAATATTCCAATTGCCAATAACATCTTGTAATCGAAGGACGCCGAAGTGAAAGGGAAAAATTAATTTCTGACCGAGGAAAGGGTGCTATCGAGGGTGTCGATAAAAAAAAGTATTCGGTGATTCATCGTGTTTTGAACTCGTTTACGCAATATGAGGATATAGATCCTTTTGATAATACCCTTTACGGCGTAAAGTCTGAAGAATAAATACAAATAAATTTATTTATCGATCAAAAAATAAAAAGAAAAAAAGCTACTTTCCAACCGATCGAATAGTTAGAAGAGTTTCCAATCCGCAGGATGGAAACGGGGTTAAACGCGTTGCCACGGTTCGGCAACACTTTCAATCAGGGAAAGTCCGGCGTTGGACGTTTCCTACTATTACTATTACTACTACTACTACTGCTACTGCTGCAGGTTGAAACTACAGGTGACGGAGAGGAGGTCGAGTTTCGATCAATGGGAACGATCGTGCGATAAAAAGTCGCACGTTAAAAGAAGAAGAAGAAAAAATTCGGTATATAATTAATAAAAACCAAAGCGGTCAGCTGGAGCGAAATTGTAGCCGGCTCGACGAGCTTTCCATTTGCCGCTTCTTTTCGCGCAAAAGGCTCGCGGTGCAACCTTGGCTGCGATCCAATTCGAGCACGGCTGGTTGAAATCACGACGACGGGGCCAGGTGTGTGTACCGGCGAAATCAGCTGTCGAACGCGATCGGAAAGAGAAGCGATCGCGCGATTACCGCCTTTACAATAACCGGACCCCTTGGCTATCTTTTAATCGAGATTTTACAACTCTGCCCGATTCGAAAATCTCGAAGAACGATCGAACACCGCTTGAATTTCCATGCGAAATTTCGTTTTCTTTCTTTCTTTCTGGAACAAATTCTTTCTGGAATCTTAGACACTTTCGAATTCATGATTTATAGACGCATCTTTGAGGAAAACTTCTTTGATTCTATAAGTAATAGGTAACTTTTGAAAATTTAATAGAGTTACACGTATATTAATTATTCTATGTAATTTCAAAATTTCTGTCATGTTATTTTCGTGTAAAAATAGGCAATACGTTTTATATGCATAATGTATCGATTTAAAGTTTAATGTTTTGCGTATTAATTAATTTCCAGACCGAGATATCTAATATCGTTGAAAATATGGGATGATCGGAGAAAGAATTAATTGAGCTACTATTTCCGAATGAATTGATCTGTTACGAAGAAAGTAACAGCAATAAATCTGCGGTGGGAGGAAAGTGTGTCGGAAATAGAGAAGATTATAATACAATAAAGGAAATGGATGATTGGATAAAATGTAGCGATTGTGGATACGCGAAAGTTGATAAAGTATGAAAATCGTTTGATTAATTGGAGCGGAAAAATTATAAAATAAAATAAAAATACGTATATTGTTTCTCCATAGAGACCCATTTCCACATCCTACATGGACCCAAAATATATATATATATATTAACATTAATTTTTCAAAAAAAGTATTACAATTTTTCTCATATTATTGATTGCATCACGATGACGATTATTCCAATTTTTTATTTCATTCTAATTTTCCAAAACATTAATGCAAATTGAAAATATAACATACATCTTAGATCCTCGAATTTTCTCCATTAATCCAACATCTCTTAATATCTCCATCTGTCCCGGAATCACCCCGATACTCGCATCGCTAATGACACACAACCATTTTCTCCAAG
>NW_006263634.1:299068-299447 GCF_000469605.1 Apis dorsata | reverse complement strand
GCGCGCGAGAAAATCGTTTGGGGCCGAGCGAGTGAGAGGAAAAAGGAAAACGGAGGAAGAAGAGATCGAGCCGATCCTATCGATGCGCGTGACGACGGCCAGGAAGCGAATCTGGGCCGTTGAATCAGGGAAAAGCAAGTGGGTCAAGAGAACGAATGGCTCGGCTGATGTCGGGCGTCGTTGCGACTTCTGCCGACGAGGATGACGAAGCCCGACGCCAGGTATCTTCGTGCAAACGGAGAATGTGTGCACGCACCACCTCCGCCTCTTTCCTATGCCTTTTCCCTCCTTCTCCTCCTCCTCCTCCTCCTCCTCCTCTTCCTTGAGCCGAAGTCGGATAGCTTTGGAATCGCTGCAAGGAGCTCGACACTCCTTTCAC
>NW_006263634.1:296474-299037 GCF_000469605.1 Apis dorsata | reverse complement strand
CTACCTGCCACGAGGAAGTCGCAGGAAGGTTCTCTATCTCTGTCCCTCGTTTCGATAGACGTAGCAGACACGCTTCCTGTTGGCGTTCACCGGCGATGTGGTTACGTGGAAATCGAGCACGAGCTTGGCTTGACCGATATTTCTAGAGCGTCGTCGCTTTTAATTGGACCGCCTTCGTTCTCGCCTCGAATTTGCCGCAAATCGCGGCTTGCCGTTCCGAATGGTGTCGGTCGGTTGTGCAGATCGAAGTGAAACTTGGTGGGTTTCGTGGGTAAAAGGCAGGGCAGAGGGGAGAGGGGGTTGGGGGGGTTGATAATGAAACACACGAAATCTCGAATCGAGAAAAGAAGCGAGGAAATTGTGGAAATACGAAATAGCGAGTATCGGGGAGATCGAATCGAATCCTTTGTCTCGATAATAATTTACGAGTCGCGAAAATGAGATAAAAGGGAATGAGGTTAAGAAAAGAATATATTTTTCTGTTATTTCTTTTAAACGACGATTTACACTAGCAAACTTTATAGAAATATCAGGATCTATCCGTGTTATTTTATTTTACTTAAAGACGGTGACAACATAACCTTACTTTTTATCCTACGTGGAATAGAAAGAAGAAATCACAGCTTGAAAATGTTTGGAAAACAATGTTCTATCTTCATGACACTCACCAAGTTGCACTTCTATCATCTATTCTTTTTTAGAGAAACTATTTTTATTCATTTTGATATATAAATATATATAATTACACTGACAAACTCTCTACAGAAATATCAAGGAACAATCTATTCTTTTACGATTTTATTTGTCTTAGTTAAAGACAGTAACGACATAACCTTACTTTTTAAAAATTTTCTTATCTTATCTTATATGAAAGAAAAGAAAAGAAAAGACAAACACAGTTTAAAATGTTTGAAAAACATTGCTCTACTTTCACGACACTCACGAAGTTGCACTTCGACCATCTACCGACGCCTTTCGGAATTATATCGAATCGCAATTCGATTATTCGATAGTTCTCGAAAGCTTCCACGATTCAATCGAGATCTCGTAATTCGTGTCGCGGTTTCGTTCGAATCGCCGCTTATACAGAACACGGGGCTTATAGGTCGTAGCAAGAACGATGACAGGCTCGCGCGGGGATTAAGGGGTATTTATCGGGATTCGTAATGCGGTCAAATCGGTAAAGAGCGCTCTGGTTGTTCGGCCAAAGCGTTACGAGCTATTTTCACGAAACTGCCGGAAATATCAACGAACAATTTAGATTGGAACGCTTTGCATTTCAACATTGCATTGATTTATTAAAAAGTTTATTTCCGTATTCTATTTTTTATTTTTATCGTTATTATTATATTTTGATATATCGAATGATTAAGTGGCATTATTATTACGCGTATTAATAATAATTTTCTTCTCTCAACTAGCGTCCAGAATCGATTCTTTCGAATTTATCGATTCTTCTTTGTATGGATATCTTCTTTGAGCGAAATTATTTATCGAGCGTAATTACTTAAGAGGTCGAGACACTTTCTTTCCTCGTCTGGATTAATCGATACCCGACGAGCCGAAATAAACTCGAGCCGTATCGTTATTGCGTCACGACTATCGAATCTCTCTTTCTCGATATCTTTCGCGAGATATATTGAAATTACTGATTTGGTTTTGCCTTCGATCGAAAATTCGCCAAAATTTTTGGTCGAATTTACAAGACGATGATAACGAGGTCAAAGAAATATTTCATATTTCGTTTCATTTTTTTTTTTTTTTTTATCTTCATTTCCACGCTTTTACAAAAAAAGAGAGAAGAATGTTAATCGATAATACTTTTGATTTTTTAATAATTCTCATTTAAAATATTGTGATTATATGTATATAATTTATCATAAATTTAAATTGTTATTACTTTTTTAAATTTTTTTTTTATATTCTTCCATTAATATATTAATGATATTAATAAATTATCATCATTAATATTATCATTATTATTATTATTATTATTTTCCACTACGCATTGTGCGTAAAATACCGGATTTCCGGAATGCAACAATATTTCCATTTGATTGACATATTTCCATAAGATTTCATTTAAAATTTCAATTTTCCTTGAAACATTATAATGTTGCAAACATTTGCAATTCCGGAATTGAAGAACTTTGCCGCGATGACCCTTGTGCAACAATCACAATGTTTTTTAAAGCCTGCCACGATGAATTACAATAATAATTCCGATTAAAATTTCGAAATTGTATCGTTAATCGTTAAACGCTTATAATTACTTCTAATAATTCTCAATATTTTTGAATTATTAGAATGAAACCAACTCGATGAAATAATAAATTTTTCCAAAAATATCTTTCCATAAATTGAAAGGACCAGTGAAATTACGTAATTATATTTCTTCCAATACGATTCTATTCTTGATGAAACTTACACAGTACAACACATTTTACACGGTAAAATGACGCATGTATCTTGC
Organism: Apis dorsata; assembly: GCF_000469605.1. Lineage (NCBI taxonomy): Eukaryota > Metazoa > Arthropoda > Insecta > Hymenoptera > Apidae > Apis > Apis dorsata. The sequence goes on along the minus strand of NW_006263634.1, from coordinate 296,564 downwards.
TGGGCCTTTCAATTATGAAATAAGAGACATGGAAGGAATCTGGTCCTTTTGACAATTGACAATATTATTGATCGCATGCGGGCTTCTCTT
>NW_006263634.1:292833-296150 GCF_000469605.1 Apis dorsata | reverse complement strand
AAAAAAAAAAAAAGAGAGAAAAAAAAAAAAGGAAAAAGAAAAGAAGAAAGTTGGTGGAACTTACATGTAGGAGGCTGACGATAATGCAAGTGTTGTAGACTCTGCGTTTGATGATGGTGATGATGATGGGGCGGTCCCATTGTGGGGCCCATCGTGTGGTTCCCGTGTTGATGGTGAGGCGAGCTCCCTCTATGCGGATGGTACTGGGAGGGATGATGCTGATGAGGATGATAGGAGGGCGGCAGGAAGCCCGCCGTCGACGGATAAACACCAGGACTGTGACAGGCCGACCTGCCGAGCGCTGCTGTGAACAATCAATCGAGATATTCAGTGAGAAACCGCGTGTTATATATATTATTTCATTTGACAAATATACTTCCTTATTTCCCACTAATCCTATTCACATAGATTTTCCTTTATAAGTTATAAATATATTATATCATAGCATCAGGAAATGTAGGAAAGTTTAAGTTTTATTTTGAGAGGTTTAATTGTATTTTCATCACACTGCATTTTGACTTTAATTTCATCTAACTTAAATTGTTTTTGACTTAATAATTGAGTAATATTTTTGCATATTAATTCTTTGCTATCTTGGCTTCTTAGAATCAGTCTAAAGTTGTCCCATGAATATAATATTTTATACAGTGACCCATTATAAAAATCTGATGCTATAAAAGTGATGATAAGAGGAAGATTCATTAGAAAGTAAGGATATATATCTGTAATATATCTGTGATAGTCATATGGATTGAGATTTTATTATTGATTTTTTTATACATGTCTCTGTTGAGGTTTATTAATTTGGAAAAGATGTCACATAGTTTAAAAGAAAGGTAAAAAGAACAGATTTTTATAAACATTGTCCATCAATATTTTTCACATCTGAATCAAATAAGATTCTATGATCCAACAAACTTCAACAACATTCAAAAATTCCTTTCATCTTCCTTTCCTCATTTTTAAACCAAACGTTTTATCTTTAATCCTTGCATTTTTCACTTGGATTCGTCCAACAGGAATTCAAAAGGCATACCTCACCTCATGTTCACCTCATGATTCATAGAGAATTGGAACGATCTAACAATTTCGTGAATTATGACTTACTCGTTAGTTACTGGAAGATTGAAAATATAATAAGTTTATCAGAGGAAATTGAAGGTATGCTTACCTGATGACAAATGAGAATGATGAGACGCCAGGCTTGGCTGAAGGGACGAATTGGGATTGAGCCTTGCTTTCAATAAGAGATTCGCGTCCTCGTTACCGCCTGAGGACGTGCTGGACTCGACGTCGCTGACTCCGCTGTCCGCGGGGCTCGCTGGCAGTGATCCGCTTCCTGTTTACGCGCGATGAAACAGAAATGCACGAGTTTCGTTTGGTAATTGCGTCCAGGTGAACGACCACGAAAGGAAAAAAGGCCGGCGTTCTGAACGCACGCCGCGGTTTTGCAACGTTTTGCACGCTTACGCGACGAAAAAAAGACTTTGGCTCTCCCTTCGTTTCCAATTGTTCCGATTTTGATTCGTTCTTGTCCATTGGAGATGGACCTTTTCCAAAGGGAAGGAGATTTTTAATAGAAGGTAAGAATGGAGGAAATTCAATTTTCAACCGAAATCCTAATTCTAAAACTGGGTAACAAGATTAAGAGTTCGAGGGAATTAATTTCGACGTTTAACAGTTCGATCGATCATATTATAGAAAAATCAATTGGAAATGAAAATTCTCTAATCGACTTAGGCGCCATCTGGTCGAATTTCACGCGGTTCCTTCTGCTCGGTTTCTCCTCTCTTTGTGCCTTCGAATAAGCGAATTAATGTCTTCGAGGTGGTCCAAAAGGAGGAGGGGCGGACGACTTCGCTTTATCGAGCAACAACGCGACACCAGACCGGCGAACGTGTTTTCGCGTGCGCCGTCAATTAAAGGCATCTTTATGCAACGGGCGAAGGTCATCCGGTCATTGGGTATGCATATCGCTCGTGCTTCCCACGGTCTCCTTCCCTCCCTCTCCCTCTCTCCCTCTCCCCTACCGCGCGGCTCCAGAGAGAGAGACAGAGAGAGGGAAAACGGTCTGGAACCAGTCCCAAAAGGTCCAGCGCGTAAGAGGTGGCTTCCTTCTTCGTCCGTCCGTCTTCTTTCGATCCACTCGACGCCACCGCCACACTACGTCGACGTGTCCCAATCGACACGCCGTTGATGTCGTCGTTCAAAGGGTTATGGAATCATCGTGTATGTGGGGCATACGTGCAGAAACGAGAAGTCGTGGCGATACGCGGCGATCTTGCAACCGAGGTGGTGACCTCAACCTCTTAGAAACGATTATGCGTTATTTCGGTAAATCGACTGGCCCGGCGAGGTACTTGTGTGAACCGGATCAGGATAGGAACACGGTTAGCCGCGAATATAATCCGTGGTCAAAGCTTATGCAACGATAGCCTGCAAAACGCCGAATCACGTGGTTTGGTTAATTTACTGGTCTTAACGTTGTCTCCTTACGTTTTTTTTTTTTTTTTTTTTTTTTTTTTTTTACAAAAAGAGAAGCGAACTCGAAGCAACGAACATAAGAAAAAAAAAAAACTACTTTTTTAAAAAATCGTGACCTCGCTCTTTCTGGAATTCTTTCGAAGGAATCATAACAAAAAAAAACAAAAAAAAAAAAACTACCTTTTAAAAAAACCGTGCCCCCAGTCTTTCGGGAATTTTTTCGAAGAAAAAAAAAAAAAAAAAAAAAAAAAAAACGTAAAAGTCATACGTTAATCGAAGTCATGCGAATCGATGTGTTTTTTTTATATTGATATAAAAAATCGTTTAAATTACGACGTTTTATTTGTTTCTTGAGAGTTGAAGAAAAAAAGAAAATGATGTGCAATTGGTGTTAGTTAATGGTTCAGGTAGATAAGGCTATCTCTCAAGAATATGATTAAAAACATTTTCGATCAATTTCCAACGTGCGCGATAATAAACGTAAGAATGATTAGAAATTAGTATAAAATTTAATATTTTAATTTTCTCGCGCGTTCGAGTTTAATTTTTCACACGTTGTCCCATTCTTTACGGGAATAGCCTCGTCATTCCATTCTCTTTGCTTCAAATATATTCCAAGACTTTCAAATCGAATCGAAAGAAAAAGAAAAAAAGAATCGTCTTCCTTCCTTTCTTCAAAGAAGAACGTTTAAGGAAATGTGGAGGTGGCGTCTGTCGTCTTACAGGTGTGCACAGCGGTGAAATTCCCCCGTTCATCATTCGGTACGGGAAGTCGAGAAATCGATATTGCCTGTCTGCTCGACGGCTGAACAGGAATTTTCGCCTTTTTATTG
>NW_006263634.1:291647-292510 GCF_000469605.1 Apis dorsata | reverse complement strand
CCACGCCGGAAGTGATTTCCTGTCGGCTGTTTACCAGCCGGCCATCGATATTGCTTTGTAAATATTATTATTGGCCGAGTAGAACGCCGTTCCAATGAAAAATCGATGCGCGTAATCTCGTTTTACGGTGGAAGGAAAAAAAGAAAAAAATAAATAAATAAATAAATAAATAAATAAAAATAAAAAAGGAAAAAAAAGAGAAGGAAAGGAAAGGATGGAGGAGGGATTTTTCGTTGGGTTTTTCGTCGTCCTGATCCCTTGTACGGGATCCCACCGTCGCACATCTTCCAAGTCGCGCGCGAATTGATTTCACTTGTTTCTATTAATGTTACGCGCGTTATTCCTTTCCAATTGCTTTCTCCGCCGTTTCTATTGTAATAGCAATTGGAAGGTTTCGACGAAAGCGTGCAACACGTTGCACCACACGTGCGTTATAATTTTTTTTTCTTTATCGATACTTGGCTGCAAAGATACGAAAGGTATTAATTTATAAATAATGGTGGTTATGATTCATGACATATATACTTAAATACTTGCCCGTTTCGTTTCGTAATTGGAATATTTATGAGGTATTTCGATTATAATAATTTTTAACTAGTTTCGTATACGAGCCTCATTCGTTCAACAAGATTTTATTCTTTCCATCGTCTAATCGTCTCTCTCTGTGTATCATTCTCATTCAAACGAGACGACAAATATATTCAAACTCGTTTCTTTTTTTCACGTTACGTCATCGTATGTCACAGCAAATGAGCGATATTGAAATACATTAGGGAGCTTGGTCGAGGCTGACCTGGCGTGCTTGTTGTGGCCATGGTGGCAGTGGTGTAGGACGGTTGGCCCATTTGAGCATGGCCGGGCAA
>NW_006263634.1:287401-291591 GCF_000469605.1 Apis dorsata | reverse complement strand
TGGCGGCCGTATCCATTTTGCACCCCTAGACCGTGTTGCTGGGGATGCTGCGAGAGAATACCGTGCAGGAGACGTGTCCCCGTGGTGGTCGTCGTCGTACCGGTCGACCCTGGTTCCGCTTTAACGCTGGCCAGGCCCAGTTGCTCCTTCTCGCTCGCATCGTGTGGCTGAACCTCCCTCGTGTCCACTGAAATCAAGCAAACGACAGTGTTACATTTCATTCCTACCCTCCTCCCTTTTTCGTACTTTCGCCTATATCGCTTTTTCAACGAGCAATCGTAATTTTTTTTTACGAAAGAGCGAAAAGATTTTTCTTAATATATTCCACAAATAAATTCATACGTGTGATGGGGAAAATTGAATAAAGTTTCTTGGAAACTTTTAATAAATAATTACTTATTCGAAATTTTGTAACTTAGTTACTTTTTTTTAAATGCTTTATTCTTATTGTTATATGTCTTATTGGATCCACCAATTTCAATCGAAAAGAAGCTTCCCTAACAAATATGTGAAATTCTAAAAATCCCAAGAAAAGATTTTAATCTTTTTACGATTGTTTTGAAAAGGCTTCGTTAATCTTATCCCTCGATATCATTAAATAAAAACGATCGAGCAATGGATTGCGCTAATAGAACAGTAATAGAAATCAATCTCCTTCGAAAACTCGTTAGAAACGATCTAACTATCCCCCTATTTGCATCCGGCCAAGTTAAGAGAATCAGTAAAAGTAAACAGTGAGGCGAGCTTTCTCCAGGTTTGCAGGTCGGTAAAAGCTCGCCTTTATCGCTGGAAGATCCCCCGCTTTCGGGATCGCGCAGAGTTGCACCGGATATCGCGTAGATATTCTTACGTCAGACGAACGTCTTCCTGCCCGCCATTCCGTTCCAGATAATTACAGCCAACGACGCACGAGAGTTTGCTAGTTTTGCTTTCCATCCGTGACTTCTCTCGTTATTCCCCCTCTCTCTGCTCGCTCGCACAGAGTTCCTGTTCGATAAACAGCAGAAACTCGTGGAAGAGAAACCGATCTTTTGCTCGTCTACCAGCTAAACACCACCCGTCCGCCACTGCCTCCATCTTACGAGGATCTCATAATTACCGATTCAATTCACGTGATCCGTCACGTGATACGGGCGAGGAGGAGATCCATTTATTATCCACGGATAATGCCCCCCCTTCCCCGATGATGATCGCCTTCCTCGAGAAACGGAGGCGTCCGCTGGAATTTTTCATTCCTCCCGTCCCCCTCCCCTCCTCGCTTTCTCGCCATTACCGCGATGAGCTACATACAACCATTTTTCCATTTTTTTGTACTCCTTGATAGGAAATTTTAGAGACAATCTTGGATCGTTTATTTAAGAAAGTGTCCCTTAAGAAAGAGTATAGAAGAAGAAGGGTAAACAGGACTGGAGAGTAACTGGAAGAGAATTCAGCACGAGCAATTTTTTTAAAGATATAAAAAAAATAAAACTTGACTCTCTCCTTCCTAAACTTCTCCGATGTCGTGGGACGAATCGATCGAATGAAGGGTCTCCCGCCTCTGCGCTTCGCACAGTTTCGAAATCTGGATTTTCGTTCGAGCACGATTGCGCAACACAATTCAGTCGTGTGGGCGCGATAAAAAGCGGCCGACTTTTATTATTTTTCGGGTGATTCCCTCCTCGATAACGATAACGATAATAATGATGTTCGTTTCACGGAGGATCGGTAGCAGCTGGAGGAGGGAAGAGGATGGCAGAACGGCGAGCTGGCGAAGAAAGCGTGTTCGCAAGGCATCCACCGTGGCGGAATGAGTCGATTTTCCACGCCGATTTTTCCCCGGCCGCTGCCACGAGAAATTGCTTAATGAAGCCGCGAGGTTGGCACTGCCTGAAAGGAAGGTAGAAACGTTGCAGTGGGTCAAGGAGAGACGCCGGCTTTCACTTCCTCTCCGCAGCGCCGCGCTCTACCCCTCGAGAACACCTCCCATGCCTCTCTTTTTTTTTTCCTTTTTTTTTTTTTTTTTTCCCCTCTTCCCTCGAGGGAATCTAAGGTAAGGAAGCGATCTCGACTGCTCTAATCAGTGATCCAAACACGGTGATCCCTCTCCCTTTCTTCGATAAATTTTAAAAGATTTTAAAATTAGGATTGCATCTTTCAGAATGATGTGTTTTCAACGAGATAACCGGGTCGTGTAAAGTTGATTCTCGTTGCCAAATGTTTGCTCGCTTGGCTACATTTACGTCAGATTCGCTCGCATTCGTTTAGTCCCGATGGATTAAATCATTATGGTTAAATTAGCGGTTTTGTGGTAATTTGATATTTTGTAAGAAGTAAACGAATGATGAGTTAAGGTAGGAATATAAGGAAGCGTTTAATACTATTCTTTTCCCCCCCTCTTATACTTATAAAATTAAAGCCTGTTCAAATTGATTCGTAAAACGGTATTGACGTTAATCGAACTTGGATATTTATATGCATTTATTCGAATATATAAATGTTTACAAAAGACACTTGGCATGCAAAAAAAAAAAAAAAAAAGAAAAAAGTCAGGAATATTATGCACAAGTATAATGCACGTAACGATGAAGGAATCTATTTATTTAGATTTCATTTCTTTTCAATATATGTATTCAGAGGAATTTGATTTTGCATGAAACATACTCGATATATAACTTAGTATAATTTCTATAATTAATTCTTCCTTTTCTATGAATATAAAATTTCAAATTTTAATTTTAAAAAATACGACACGTGTGTATGATTTTCCATTCCGCGTGCATTCGTGATATTTCACGGAACAATCGACGGGTTAGAGACTAAAATATTACGCGCCACGAACGAGGGAGAGAGTCGCTTTCGTTCGCTCCTCGAGCGGAAGCCATCGAAGATCGTATCGATGGAGTTTAAGGATCCCGTTGACCTCCGTTAACCCTGAAACCCACCCCCTTAACGAAGCCTCTGTTGCCGAGGGTGCATTAGACGTATGCACACTCCCCTTGCGTTTGTGTGCTAACGCGCTAAATTATTCCTGCACGTTCAACGAATCGAAGTTGTAAATAAATGGCTTGTTACCGATTGCATACTCGTTTCCTCTTTGCCTCGCCGTCGTCGTCGTCGACGTTTCGCCGCCCGTAATAATATTGATTCGAATACGCGATACGACAATTTTGCCCTCGAAACCCACCATTTTACGGAGACCGCTTCCTTTTTTCGCGGCCAATAGCCGGGGATTGATCGATGGGCGAACCTCGGTGATCGAACGATCGTTGAAAAATATCTCTTCCTCCGATTCGTTTGCAACGGCATCGGTATAAAATTTCCAGAAGAAATTTCCAGGGAAAAGTACGCGAACGTGGTGGTGGAGGGAAGAAGAAAATTTTGATTGGGAAAACAGATGGAGAGATTTTTCTCCCTTAGATCGTAAAATTTTACGAAGAAGATTGATATTCAATTAATTAACAGCTTGGATGCAAGTTAAAAACTTGGTTGAACATGGTAGAAAGTATAAAGTGTCCTCTATATTTAATTATCTATCAGGTAATCGAGAAAGTTTTGCCTTTTCTTTTACGACGAAAAAAGAAATGCAAGGAAACGTAGAAAATGAATTTATATCCATTGAATTAAGTATTTTTAATATAGGAATTATAAAATCATGATTTTTCTTCTTCCTCTGCTTTTAACTTTAGAGAATAACATTTAATCGAGAAATTCTCATTCTTTTATTTCTTTTTAAACTCGACTCATTACAATTGAACAAGCAATGATCATCATTAGAAACGTATAATTTCAATCCAATGATCCACCAAATATTCAAAAAATCTAAAAAAAATCACAAAAACAATTGTTTTTGTAAGAATATTATAAAACAAGTTTTATAAATACTTCTTTATTTTATTATATACTCTTCTATATAAAATAAAAAAAAACTTTCTCGATTACCTAACAATTCTTTAAAGCTTTTCGCATAATTCGAATCGCGTGAATATAAGATAAAAATACGCATCGAGGACGATCGAGCGAAGGATTAATCGTTCCCGAGTACGAAGAGAAGCGGCCGCTTCACGACGCCAGAGATATCTCGAGGATCGTTTGCTACGATCTTCGAGCATCTTAATTGCGCGTGGCCGGCTATATCGGCTCGTTAGCGAGGAATCAAGTCTCCGCCAAGCCTTTCCGGGGGGTTCGACCTTGCTTGACCTTGACTCGCC
>NW_006263634.1:275513-286703 GCF_000469605.1 Apis dorsata | reverse complement strand
CTTTCGACTCGCGTCGTTTCGAGAACCGAGGAATTTTCATCTTGTTTTTGTCTTCCGCCTCCGCCACCTCTTATCCTTCCGTTTCGCCAGCTTCCGGTGTATGAGATTTCCTTCTGGTGTATCGTAGCATCGATCTACTTGTACATACTCGCGCTCATTACCATGGAACATCAGATTTTTGTTTTGTACGAATTTTTGATCATACGAAGCTCCGAATATCATATCATACTCAAATAACTTTGATAAGGATTGTACAAGTTTGACTTACTTGACAATTTTTCGTATTATACATATATGTACTTAGATTTATTATTCGTATTTGGTGGATTTTTTGTTTTGAAGTTATTTAACGAGCAAGTCTTAAATTATTTTGCGAATATACAGGCATTTTTGATAAAATTAATTTACATCTTCTCTTCAGAACTTATTATAAAGTTCTAAAGATTCTAGAATTTCTTGATTTTCGATACGTTTAATCTAAAGATAGATAATAGTATTAATTTCGTCGTTAATAGTATTATACTTGCAAATTAGTTTTAATAGTCCCAAACGAAGGATATAATTAATTTTCAAAGACGAAAATGGATTTTATTTTATGTGCAATTATATTTAAGTGTAATACAAAATGTTTTGCAGTTATTCGAGTATCATTCGTTATTATCTAACGTTCATAATTTACTAAATATAGTAACTAAGATATGTGAAAACGTTATATAATTGACCTATGCGCAACTATTAAAGTATCAATGAAAGTAAGCACAGTGTTCCAACGGAATCAACATTCCAGTGTCTATCAAACTATTCGCATTTACGAATCAATCACAAAAGAAAAAACGATATCTTATCAATTTATTATAGACGCAACAATGAAAGTAAAAGTTTATGTATTTCGTCGCGAGAATTACGATGAATATAAAGGATATACGAAACAACGTCGTTACATCTCGACGGTATGTTCCGCTTTCCTCACTTCCTCGGGACACGACCGATGTCGAAACAATACGACGAGAGGGTAGTTGCGCGCGCAATTCAGGCCCGATCGCTTCCGAATCGAGTCCGAAAACGATTCGGGCGCGCACACGCGCACGCGCAGTACGTAAGGTCAGCGTTTGCCCGGGCCACGCAACTTTCTCGCCGCGTACACGCACGCACGCGTGCACGCACACACCTTCCGGTCGTGCCGGCCATTGCGTAACGGTAACGACTCTCTCTTTCTATGTGACATCACGCGCTCCACGAATATGCCGAAGACAAAGATGGCCGAGCGACCGATTTCCATCGATCGACTTCGTTCGGTCTCGAATTCTGATGAAACGTCGATTTTAATTGGTTGTTCGATGGAGGTCGATACGAAAGCAACGCAATTGACAATTTTTCATCGGAAAGCGAATTGCGCGAAATAATGAAAATTTCTTTATCGTCATTTTCTAATAATTTTCTTTTTAAACTTCTAATTTTTATAATATATATATTCGACACACGTATATGTGGTTACTATGCCATTTGATCGATACTTTTGACTTCTTCAATAACGCTTTTTTTCATTTAGACATCGAGTTACGTAACTTAATAAAAACTGTTAATGCTCTAATTATGTTTCATAATTATGTAACAAAGATAAATTTATTGCTATTAAAAATTGTTGTTATATTTTCTATGTTATATTTGTTATTCAATCGAAAAAAAAAAAAATAAGCATTAAGAAATCAATGATCGAAAGACAGTATTACATTATATTCCGTTTTACTGTTAGTTCAAAGATAGAGTTTCTCAGGGAATTATAAGCATCTGACATTTGTATACCACGATCAACAGAATCCCTCGGATAGTTCAATTGCTTCGAGTAAAAGAAGAAGAAGAAGAAGAAGAAGAGGAATCTCGAGCCTCGCCAAAAGTCAGAACACCTCGACTCTATTCCGTCTTTCGTCATTTCGTTTACGATCCAAGCGAGCGTCGTATCCTTGACACGGAGACATCGATCTGTCTCAAACGAGTTCTCCCACTCGCTCGTGTATTTTCCACCCTTTTCTACGTTTCTCAAGGAAAAGTATTCCGTTCCATCGAGATCAACGAGATACAGCAATCTGGCCACTTGCAAAATTGACACTCGGCTCGGCCATGATGGATCCGTGGAGATTTAACAAGACTTGGTACAACTGCTTGCAAAAGGAGTTACGGCCGTGAAACGATCACGATGTTTTCATGGCGGTCGCAGGTGCAACTGCACGCAGCTGTGGTCGCTCGAGAATGGAATACCGCCGGTAGAAATCACGGTTCGAAAGTAGCAGTGATTAACCCTTTTCTTAACTCGACACAGTTTTGGGTTTTGTTCCATCGATCCATAATTTCGAGCAAGATTTTAAGACTTGTTGCAACTTTAACAGCGAAAAATTTCGCTTTCAAATATCTCGATCGTCGTTATTCGACCATTCATTTCGTTTAAAATAAAAAACACGAGATTCTACATCCTTTCAATCCGAAGATTTTCTCCTTAATCTTCTTCACCGGTAGATAAGTAAAATTTAATCATCTACATGAGTTTCATGAATTGAAAAATCTATACGAACGCTAATTTTCAATAATAATACAGCAAAAAATTCGAAAGAGTACGATGTCAAAAGTAAGTTAAAAAAAAAGCCATGTATCCGTAAAAAATTTTGTCGATTCAAGTTCAAAGTTAGAACGCCATCGACGCGTTTGCAAATAGGATTAAAACCGCACAGACGAAAATACAGGGTGAGGAGGAGAGGGAAAGGAGTTATTAACTCCTCGTTCGTACTGGAATGCCCACCTGGAAACGCCTACAAAGTCGGGCCGAATGCACGAAACCGCAATCGCGGGCGAGGAAAGAAAGAAAAGAGAGAGGGAAAAAAAATCTTCGCTCCTTATTTATTTCTGTTTTCGTATTCCCAAAGGTGGTGTTCGCCGTGCAGCGCAACGCAATCGAGTCCAGAACCTTTGATTCGTCGCGGTTCGTTATTGGTTATGTAATTTTGTGGCACGCCATACTTTCTCGCTTCGAGATCGCAGTCGACTCTCGTTCGAGAGTTGAAAAATGTTAGCCGGCTATGGGTACAACAGGGGATCGATGCCAAAACAAATTGCTGCCAATTAAAGAGCCCCTATGTAATTCTATATCTTTAATATCGTTATTCGAGGACGAAAATTTACCACGTTTTGAATTGGAATTACAAGTGCGGATGCCTCAACGCCGAATATCATCATTTGATTACCGATATTATTCTTGATGACTTATTCTTCATTCCGACGTCTATCTTTCGAGAATTTTCTTATCTTTGAAAAGAAAAAAAAGTTGATACGAAGTAAGTATCTTTGAGAGGAAGATATAAAAATTTGGATAAGAATGACCTTTTCAAGATCGATAAAAAAGCTAACCGAAATCACGAATTTTCTGGCACTTTCTTCCGTGCGTGAGTGACATCGTCGTGTCGTTTACGAAGGTTTTGACAGTGTCTCTTCGATCCTGTGCCAGCAAGGGTTCGAGCACGCGATTAGTTGACCCGAGGCTTCCACGTCTTGCAAAAAAAATGATCGTTATTGATTTGGAAATTGTACAAAAAGCGTTAAAACTTTTGTTGCATTATAATTAGCGTGGCTACGAAAGAATATATTGGATTCAATTTGACAATATTAAATATACGTAAATATGTGATGATATACAATAATATTAAAATGATATAATGTAAATTGTTTAGACACGTTTTTAATAATTTCAAAGAAAATAAAGAATTTGGTTAAATTCTTCGTAATCTCAACAATACATATCTAATTACGTTTATTTCTAAACTGGAAAGCAAAAAATGTCAAAGCGAGAAAGGATTCGTCTAAAGCGAACGATCAATTTCTCAGTTTGCTATATTCTCTTCTACGAATTCCGTCTACCACGATGTCGCAATCAAGCCGAAAACGATCCACAGCGTTAATCCTTCTTTCAACCACCGGGAGATTTATCGTTTCCGCAAACATCATCCAAAAAAAAAAGAAATTACAGAGACATCTGATTTTTATATTTATAAAATTCTCTCCCCCTAAGAAGCAACCGTTTAAAAAAAAAATAAATTAACTAGAACAAACTTCTAAACTCCCTACGATCAATAAATCCATAATTAATAAATAAGTTGATAATTCATAATCATAATAAATTCTCTCAATTTCATCCAAAAATTCCGAATTCATGAATGCACGGATATATTAAAAATTTATTCAAACTCCTTTAATCCTTTCTTCTAAGCGTCTTAGAAAAAAAAAAGAGAGAAAAAAAGGAATAATTACAAGCAACTTGTCCACAACTGTCGAACGGAGCGGTTAATTAGCCGAGTTTAATCCGATCGGACGATTGGTGGGGATACGTGGTCGATCGTATAACCTCTTGCACCGCGAATTGCCAAAGCCGGAAATTTCGATACCGGAAACGACGCGCCAGCCGCGCGCCGCACCGCGCCACGGCCTCCTCTCCGTTGTGCATGTGCGCGACCCACTTCCTCCGTCGAAACCGAGAGTGCTTCTGTCCCGTACGTGTGAGCGGCTCTCGTACGTGTGCGCGCCGCACGAGAGTGGGTGTTTCACGTAAAAGAGCCCGGCGGTTATCGCGCGGAGAAACGATCGAGAGTGTGCCTCCTCACGTATACACGTACACACACGAAACAGGAAAATTGTTCGATTCCACGGAAGTCTCGTTACAAGCGCTTCCCTCCCCATCCGACCTACCCCTTTTTCGCTTGGCTCGCGTGGATCACGTGATTTTTCACGAAATTGGAAGGCGAATTGGAAAATTAAAATTTTGAAAGAAACTTTGGCTCCTCGTTTTAGAATTACAGATTAGTTGTTATGCGTGAAGAGGATGTTCATAAATGATTATGAAAATGATTGAAGGTTTTGAGTAACACTTTGTCGTGACATTATGCGATGGAAGAAAAAAATAATCGAAGAAATGAAAAAAGAGGAGGAGAAAGTATCGCTCGAACGAAGAAAATATAATGAAAATACTATATGCTGTCACGATTAATTATCAATCGGTCGTTAATATTTCACGTAAAAATAAAAAAAAAAAAAGAGTTAACGATCAAAGTTCCAGAGAAATGTGTACGATATTAAAAGAGATCTCGAACTCGTAAAATTTAAGAACCGCTGTTGCACAGTTCGAATTAAACGTTGTTTCATAACGCGAAGAAAAACATTTCATTTCACGGTGAACAAGAAATCGAATTTAAAAAAACCATATACACATCCTATATCTCCTCAATTCCCAACAAAATCGTGGAAAAACCGGGTAACAGTGGAATCAAAGTAAAAAGCCATCCCCACATCCTTTAATTTCCAACAATTCCCATTTCGAATTGTCGAAATTGGACAAAGGCTCGGATGAAAGCCACGAGCGAAACGAATAGAGGGAAAGAGAGACGAATAATACGAAGCGAAACGGGAAGCAGAAAGGATTTTCGCGACAAGATAGCTGCGTTTCCATTAACCAAAGCTCGAACGAAAGGGAATTTCACGCGGAAACGCGTTTGCCAAGTCGATCGGGTTTCCACGTGGAAATGAATTCCAGCGGGGCGAATTGCTCCATCCAGGTGTGCGTGGGCTGGCCTATCGCTTTGTAATTCGAGATTACTCAATTCGAAAGGCTGGTGGTGAACGAAGCGAGGGGGGGAATGTGGGTCATCTCGTGCAACCTCCTCCTGGGAAGGGAGGCGAGCGTATCGAAAACATAATCACCGGTTCCTCCATTGAACCGGAGGGGAACACGAAGAGGGCAACCCTTAGCCGTGCAACAGCCTTGAAAACGCAGCGAGGGATTCGCGACCTATCTTCTACGCACACCCTCTCCTCCACTCCCTCCCCACCCTTCCTGTAATTCCATCACTTACTCTCTTTCCACCTTCGAGAAAGAGGAAACGACTGCGCCCGCAAACCGCGTCCCTGACCTATTTCGAACGGTTGAATGGTCTCCTCGGAGGAGAGGCAGCTTCTTCTCGACCGCTATTGTGCCGCTCTAAGGACAGGATCGTCCGAATACGCACGCACACGCCCATTTCCTACGTGGCGGAGCAATTGAAAAGGGTAGGAAGGAGGAGAAAGATTGGCGAGGAATTTTTTTTAAGAAAGATCGACGGAGAGGAGGTGATATCGTAGAGAAGGTTGCTAACGACAAGCTGTGGTGATTTTTCTTTTAGTTAATAATTTTTTCCCTATGTATTCTTCCTTTAATCAGGATCGATGATGTTATGAAAGTGTATTATTTAGAGCACTACACGATGAAGATAACGGTTCATTTTTATTAATAATGGTGGAAATGTATCCTTTTAGTCGAGCATATTAAAAATATTTTAAAACGTAATATTTTAATTAAAAAGTATCCCTTTAACGGAAGCTTTTTACTTCTAATAGCTTTTCTAATTGATAAATATTCAGATATGCAGAAATTATTTCAACGGATTTTAATAGATTGAAAAGAAAAATTATCCCCATCTACTTTAAATTAGCCCTTTTCGATACACGCTGTAGAAATTTTCATTAATCAATTTATCTGCATAACGGCTCTTGCCCGTTAAGGAAGGGAATGAAGTTCAAATTTAAATTAACTCGATAATAAAACTTTTCGAGGCCCGACTTTCTTCTCTTCAACCTCTTCTAAGTATCCAATAACTGTGTCACGTTCGTGGAACAGCATAGAAAATCAACGGAACGATCCTTGAACGGGCGAACGGAGAAAGAGAAAGCGTTTCAAACGGATGAGAAGCCTAACGAGGGAACAGTTGGCCAACCTAACGATTCGACGAACTTGGAGTGAAAATTCTTTTCTCACGGAGGGGGTGGATACCCTTGCTACTCTCTCGTTAATGCATCGCCCGTCACAAAATGTCCCGTTAAACGTTCCCCCCCCAGGTGAGCCCAGAAGAAACTGGGTTATTCACTATTGGGGAGGATCGATGGATTTCTAACGGTATACCAGAGGGATTCAGGTAGAGAAAGGGAAACAACGGGGGATGACGATTGCTAGACCAGATGCTCCCTCCCCCATGCTTTTAAGCGTTATCTTTCCTCCTTTTCTCCAAGGAGAATACCTTGCCTCTTCTTTCCCTCTCTTCCCTAGATCCGATCGAACTTTTGGGAAATTTTTACGGGGCACAGGTTTCACCCTTCCGGGTGGACGAGAGAGGGGAAAGAAAAAACGAAGAACTTCGTTATCGCGCGCATTAACAATCCGGTTGGTTTCTTAGGAGGCAGCCGTTAAAGGCACGTTGCGCAACCTAATGGCGAAGAATCTAATTTCTTAATTGCGTAACGCGATTTAAAGGAATACGTGTCCCGAGCTGGAATTTCGTGGACTTTCTTTTCACAATCCCCACTCTGAGAAACGGTCGTTCGGTCGGCCGGTCAGGAGTCGAAACCTTCTGGTAGATGGACGCGGGTAATGCGCGAGGGGGGGGGAAGAAAAAAACAGATAAGAAAAGAGAAAAAAAAAAGAAAGAAAGAAAGAAAGAACGGGAAGAGAAGTCTCGAGGAGAAAACGTCGAGCGAACGTCGATGAATATAGAAAAGGTCAGTGGACATTTCACCTGTTCGAGAGGCCTATCTTTGAAAAGATAGATCTGTGAAATTGATGATACCTAGTCTGATCGTATTCATCCCTCCTTAAGAATGAAGAAAAAACGCAGGAGGAGGAAAAGAGGAGGAAAGTTCACGTCGTCGACGAGCATCGAGATTCCGGGAGGAGGGAGGAGGAGGGAGGGGGAAAGGTGTCAAGGACGACGGTGGCCGTCCAGAAAGAGTAGATAGGAATATTCACGGAGAGTGTAATGCTCACGAGCATCGGCGGCATCATGGCCAGGGCACAAACGGCAGATCCCGCTTACGATTTGATTAGAAAATAGTACTGTCGTTTTGCCCGTGTTGTGGCCGGGCTATTGTGTAACAAGAGCGACCGACTGGTAACGAGCCTCTCCACTCACGAACGAGCGAGCATGCTCGCGCTGCCACCGTTCGCCGTTCTGCCCATTACATAATGCCAAGTGCCGTAGCACTGTCCGCGAGATGATATAATAACGGCGCACACGCGGCCCTATAACGCGTCGTACGTGTTCCCCGTACGACGTGGACGGTTAACTGGTGGTAAATTATCGGTCATTATACTTGGGGCCCCTATTTTTCCCTTTTTTTTCTCCCGATCGCGGTAAAGGCTTATCTATAAGGTATAAGGGAAGGCCGATACCGAATCCCATTATTCCCATTGTTAAACGGAATCGAGTTTCGTTCTTTTTTCTTCGTTACTTGGAAACGTCGGTTTCTCGGTTCTCGATTGATAAAATCGCCTACGATTATATTTACGATTAAGAAAAAAAAAGGAGAGGGGGGAAAGTAAGTGGAATATGGTGGAATAAATAGCGAGTTACTTTTGCTAGTTGAAAAAAAATCGAGTCGAAGCTGCTGCTTGACCTTTTTTCCTAGATTCCTCGAGGCCGCGGCGTTTAATCGCGGCGAAGAACACGAAGGGAAGGAATAAAAACGTGATGGTGAACCCGATCACGGGAGAATTCGCGGCCTCGCCGTTTCTTCTTCTTCTTCTTCTTCTGCGTGCAAAGGGGCACTAGTCTGCCCTACACCTCGTTGCTATAATAGTCTAGGTAGATCTAGCGTAGGCTCGCCTAGCCCACAAACGGTTTACTATGTAGGTCAGGGCTGGTGCATTCAACGAGCGCGCTCTGCTCTTCCTCTATGCACTGTTCGCGTACCTATAGCGAGCGATCGAGCCCGCCTCCTCCTCCTCCGCCTCCTCCTCCACCTCTCCTCTCTTCCGTGGCGTTCCTTTCCTTCGCTTCACCGCGCGTCTACCGGGTGTTTTTTAAGTGATAGAAAGGATAAAAGGTAGTCGAACGCGGAGGGGAAGGAATTTTTATTTAGGTTTTTCAAAGTGAATGGAAACGAAGTTCGCTTCGCGGTCTATTTAAAGATCGGTTAATTGGGACAACGAGATAGCACGAGAGGCCATCGTCACGGCCAACGATCGCCGTCACAATGCCGTCGTCTGTCGAATGGCCGAAATTTTTAACGATCGCTTTGAAATTCCCGACGAATCGATCGATCGTTGTAAAATATCCGAATTATATTACGCGATGCGATTTTCTCGATCCGCCATGCTTAAGCCATTAATTGTCTCGAACGTTTATTATTATTATTTCCGATTCTAACTGTTTTAACCCTTAATCAGACGAGGAAAATTGGATAAGTTTTACGGGTCACTTTTGATACCGACCGCTCCGAGAGAATTAATTATTTTACGATCCTCCTCCACCCCTCGCTCACTCGACCTCGTTAACTATTTCCCTCCTCCAGGAATTTCCAATATCACGTATCCATACTTTCCATTAAAACATTCGCAATTATCCCTTATCATCCACGCGCGTTTGACAGAGAGACGAAGGAAATCGGTATCGCCGGGATGGAGGATGATGATCGCGAAACGCGAGGCTTCCCCGCTGCGCTCGGGATTAATAATGCGGTTACGATGGCTAATTAATCGCTCAGCTTCCGCGAGTGATTCTTCCAGGGCCGGTGGTATCGCAGTCACGTTCGTAATTAATGCGCCCCTTGTGCGAGATATCGATCGCTCTACAGGGTGTCCCTTTGAAGCGGCGATGGTACCGATAGCGCCGGTAATTGCCCCGCTTCCACGTACGTACGTCATGTACGTCACGTTGATCCGAATACACGGTGCGTCCGATCTTTCGATGCTCGGAGAAAGAGAGAAAGAGACAGGAGATACGTTGATCGAAACGTATAAATCGTACGATGTTTAAAATCGTTGGGAATATGTAATGATAGTAAATAAAAATAGAAAATTTGGCAAATGAAAAAAAATTTGAAATTTTTTCGAATAATTTTACCTTAAAAAAGAAAAAGAAAGTAAAGAATTTTTTTCTTAACCCCATTTTACACGTGCCGTTATTATTATTATTATTATTGTTAAGATACAGGTGGACGACAATCGAGCGACGATTGTATCCCGGTCAGAAACTATACGAGTCGAAAAGCGTGT
Source organism: Apis dorsata (assembly GCF_000469605.1). Classification (NCBI taxonomy): domain Eukaryota; kingdom Metazoa; phylum Arthropoda; class Insecta; order Hymenoptera; family Apidae; genus Apis; species Apis dorsata. The sequence goes on along the minus strand of NW_006263634.1, from coordinate 276,646 downwards.
CCGATACAAGCGTGTTCGAGACCAGCGCGCGATATCGATCGCGGATCCAATATTTATTCTCGATATGCAGTCGGTGGTGTCGCGTTTCCATAAGCAGGTTCGTGGCGGCACGACGCGGATAAAAGAATCGCGGCCACGCAAAACGTTGATAAACCTGGCTCGCCGATGCAAATGACCCGTCCGTGGTGCGTCACGAGCATCGCACGCTCGATCAATCGTCCCCCTTCGTTCAATTCGGCCGCAGCCCCATAAAAATCGCAGACGATTGTGTCAAGGTGAGGTCAATTACTCCTCGAGAAAGAGCAGTTTAAACGGGCGCATCTCTGCTCCTCCACGCGCCGTTTCGTCGAGCGAACGGATTAAAACGCATTATTGGCCGAGCGATTACTGCTCGTCGATCGTCGAACGACTTCGAAACAGCGTTCGATCGATTTAAATAGCGGGAAATAACGTTCGATGATTAAATATCGTTTCCGCGGACTCGACTTTGAGCGTCGAATTTCGTTAATTCCCGACCTCGTGGCTAGTATTTGCAACCTTGCCAACAAACTGGCCGCTTGGTATTGTTCGTTATGCCACGAGGTGGACGCTTTTAAACGTCCATTCGGTGATCCAGTTTCTCGTATCGGATATCCGCGGCCGTTGACGCGAAGTTCAATTTCCGAGAAACGAGCGGGAAAAGGAGGAAATCGTAAGTATGAAATTACGAGGAATTATATTACGATTCCTTATTTCGAAACTGTACTACTTTTTTTTTTCTTTTTCCTTTTTTTTTCCACTTATTAATTGTCCATCCTTATCGATAATAACAAATATATATATATACGATAGTTAACTTAAAAATAGATACCAAAAAAGAAAAAAAGTTTTCGTTCGTAATTAATCGGCCAACTTACGAACGACGATGATAAATTCGAATGAAACGAAACTCAAAATTCATCGGATCGAGTTCCGCGAGATCCCAGATATCGTCGCATATTTTCCCTCTATTTTTACAAAGGATCACGTTCCACTTTCATTAACCGGCATACGTGCCAAGTGTCAAGCGTCCCTGCAATTGGGACACCCGGTAGACGAAGGTAAGCGTCTCCGTGCCAACGTTCCAATAACCACCCAAGAGCACAAGGACAGTC
>NW_006263634.1:274601-275413 GCF_000469605.1 Apis dorsata | reverse complement strand
ACCCCAGTTTTCCTATTGCGACCGCCTACGGCACGTCCTTCACCCCCTCTCCTCTCTCACTCTCTCGCTCCGTCTCTTGTGCTCGCTCGCTCGCTCTTGGTCGACTCTCTTCCGGGCCGATCGGCGTGGAAAATGCCGCGGGAAATCGATCCCGACCGGACTGGAGAGGAAATTCGTGAGGCGTGAGACCACGCCGCGCGGATAAAAGGGTGGACCCGATGGAAAGGCCGACGCCGGAGAGGGTGATCATCCCCTATCTTGGTCAAAGACGGACCAAGAAACCGCGTTCGTTTCAAGGAGGAGAGGAGAGGAGAGGAGAGAGAGAGAAATAGGGATCGCTCGTGTGTCGACAGCGCGCAGAGTTTTCTTTCAGACGAGCTATAAAAAAAAAAAAAAAAAAAAAAATAAAGTTTCACGCCTCGTCCGAGCGCGGGAAAAGTGTGAAGGTGCGCGTGGGGACTGCGCAACCTCGTTCAAAGGATTTTCACTGTTGGAAACCTGGCTTTATATTTCAACGTCTAGTGACCAATTACGATATCGTTCTCTTGTGTAAAGATTGTACCAAGATATTCCATTGCATAACAGATTGAAACGATAAAATGAATAAATTTTTGAAGTATATATATATATATATTTAGAAAAATTTTTAGATCGTTTGATCTATCCTTATTTGATCTTATATTTTATCTTATAAGATTATAAAGTCTGTAATACTTGAATTTTTCTAGGTTGAATCTGCTTATCTATAATATTAATTATTCTTTTTCTATTTTTTCTTTGTTTTAACGTGTTGCTATTTTCATTTATAATAG
>NW_006263634.1:273543-274520 GCF_000469605.1 Apis dorsata | reverse complement strand
TTTTTTTTTTTTCAACGAACGATGATTCTGAGTTTGATGCACGATCGAGTTTTTAGTTTTCGTTATCGTAATCGAGTCGCAGCATTTTTTCGTCAGATTACGTTATTTGCTTGACAATTATTAGTCTTATTATCCTCTTTTATGGAATACCAACACGTTGTTATTGTTTATGCTGATAATGATCCATTTCTCGTCTGATAATAATTAGGAGAAGAATATTTGCATGTCACGAGTCACGTCTTCACGGATCACGTTTCTCTAATTATCATTTTAAATGGTTGAAGCGGCAATATTTGATTGATATGTTCAATATCTTTTTCTCTTTTTCTTATCGTTTATCAAGATCAATCGAATATAGGTCAGTTTCGCGGTTGCGCTTAAAAACAATTTAAAACTACGTAACGGCAGAAACTAGGATCGTATCGACATCGATGAGATTAAGCACTATATTAAAGATAATATTAAACAATTCCGTAATCTGCTAGATATAAATTTCGAATTCGTTTCCTTTCTCTATTTCTCTGATAAACACCCAACATACAGTGAACGTAATTTTAGATAAAAATCTTTTTTTGCGTCACTGATACCAAAGAAGCATTAACCCTAGGGCGTACAAGATCTTGGAAGGTTTAAGGTCATCTAAGAGAGAATGCTAAAAATGTATTTTTATTTTGTTCGAACTATTTTTATTTACATAATACTGTGATGCAAGATATTTAAATACTCGTTAGCGAGAAAATAAAATATTAAAAAACGAATATAATGTTATAAAACACGGTTGATATCACGATCTATGACTTAACATTAAATAAAGATACGTAATAAATTTATATCGATCATAAAAGTTGTTTAAAAAAAGAAAGGAATAAACTTTTCGATATCTAATTTATTCGTTTCGCAATCATTGAATAATCAAACATTTTCGATAGATATTTTTGACCATCCTCGAAACGTTCTGATTAACCCTCTTTCCACTT
>NW_006263634.1:269210-273377 GCF_000469605.1 Apis dorsata | reverse complement strand
AAAAAAAAAAAAAAAAAAAAAAAATTTCTAAAACCATCACCGTGCACGATGACGCTCGAACGAGCGTCGTTCCATTAATTCAACTTTCTATAAGCGGTGGCCGAGGGAGAAAATTTTCCTAGCAAGTTCGTGAACCGTGAAAGTCGGGCCAATTAGTATCGAGGTAAAAATTCACCTGTGCGTTTCAAGGGCCGTACGCGTTAGTTTAGAATCCAATTCGCCATCCTGCGCACGATTGTTGAAAAAAACAAAAAGCAATTTAGCCTAGGAATCATCATCAAGGGGAATAAAGGAGGGAAAGGTGTCGCCACGGCGCCGTGGCGGACGCCTAGGCGCAGAGGAGAAGGTACGAAGGAGGGTAACCGCAGACAGGAAGTTAGTCCTTCCTTCCTCCGGCCGGGCCAATATCCTGAATTACAATGAGCCGACGCGTTTCCTCGAACCGTCGTCAGAGGCTATTTAAATACAGCCACCGACAGTTTCCATATATCGCCGCGATATTCATGCCTATAGCTGTCCCCACGGCTTAGCGTGGAAGGAGGCCGAGCGCGAAATTGCCCTCTCTTATCACCGTTCAAACAATGACAAAAGTTCAAGGGAAAAGAACGATCTCTAGTGGAGCTATCCGTGAAAGTGTAGCGACGGAGAGCGGAGCAGAGAAGGCGGGAGACGAGTGAGAGTTATGGAGAAGGAAATTCGCGAAGGAAATTCCCTCGGAGGAGTCGCGATCAAAATATGTCGAGGATCGAACACGTGAGAGACGACTAAGCGTCGATAGCGATGTAACGTTTAATTGCACGAAAATTGGCCTGGCATACAAGGTCGAAAGAATGAAATAGGCGACCGATAAGATAAATAAAGCGAGCCGAGGCACGCGTGTGGTAATTAAACAGGTTCGATTTCGATTGCTTCGATTAGACAGGTGGGGATCAGATAATGATTTTATTTTCTTTTAAGTTAAGGGGTAAAGACGTAGAAACTTGAATTCTTTCGTGGATACGAAATGATCGTTTGAAGAACTTATTCTTCTATTAATTATTAAAAACCGTATTTAAATGCTTGGATCAATCCCTTTTCAGATTACATTGATAAAGGATAAAATGAGAATGGAATTTCGTCCTTAGTGTAAATTTGGAATAACGAAAAGAGTTTATTATTATTCGTCGATATGTAGGACGTATCCGTTTTTCTTTTTTTTTTTCTTAGTTGATCGCAACCCCCGTTGCTCGATTAACTTCGCGGTGGTTGCTCAATCGACGAACACTGCTTTCTTCCCTCTCGAAGCGATCGAACGGTCTTCATTTCCTGATTAACCCGCCAACGGTCCGGCTCTCTCTTTCTTTCTCTACCTTCTCGAATATATAGAAGAAGAGAGCCGGAAGTAATCTGTCTTCCTCTGCTCGTGGCCGAGGCACTCTCGCGAAAGAAGAGGATAAGAGAGCTAGGGAGATGAAGAAAGAAAGGAAAAGTGAGGGATGGATGGACGGAAGAAGAGAAGAACGGAGAGAACGTCCGCTCGAATTCACTTGGAGTGATTTAAAGGCTGGAATTATCCTTTTCTCCCCTTCCTCCGCGAATATCTTCCTTGCTAACCATTATATATCTTCTGTTGCGTGCCTCCCTCGATTCTTTTATATCGTACAATGTGGATCCTCCTTTTTCTCCGTCTTTTTCTCCTCCTCATCACGTTAAAAGAAAAGAGTTCATCTTTAATCACGTGTTTCTGCGTAACCATATATACTACTAGAGGATAACGAGAGAAAATCAGAAAAGAAAGAGGGAAGAGATTTCTTTTTTTTTTATTTTTTATCGCGGACCGATTTGTATCTGCTTTCGTAATAATCAGAGACCCGATCAATTTCACATCATTCAATATATATTTATTCCAACTTATCTACACGTGATTGGAGCAGTTTGTGTAATGATAAAACATGCTTTTCCATCGTTTATTGCCATTTCCATCGCGACACCGTTTTCATCCAATGGAATATTAATAAGCCGTTACACCGCATTACGCGCAGCGTCGAATCGGTCAGTTCACTCAAAACTCAACGAGCTTTTAATTAAACATGGAGATGGATCGTGTTGCTCGATATGTCTTCAAAACGACTAGAATAATCGTGCGGATTATTAACGTCCAATGAAATCGTGTTTGTCTTTCTCCCTCTATATGTTCCTCCATGGTACATTTCTCCTCTTCCCTTCCCTCATCAATAGTAAAATAAGCAAAGATTCGAGTTGTCGTAGAAGGTGAATTTATAATCCGTAGTCCTACCGAGCTACCTGCCCCGTGAAAGGTTTCGAAAGTTTTTCCGGGTGCCACGGGAAAGAGGGGAAAGACCGCAAAAGCCAACGAGCCGGCCACCGGTAGCACCGAAAGTAAACTTTAGAGTGCCTGCAGCGGTCAAATATCTCTTTCTCTTTCTTCGGCCCTTTCCAACTTTTCCCCTTTCTTCGTTTCCTTTTTCTCGAAATAGACAGTCTACTGATAGACAAGATGAAAAGAGATATCGAATCGATGCACCTTTTGAGAGAAGAAATTTTCTCTCTGGGCCTGGTAATAGATTCGAAGAAAGGATCCGAGGGAGGAGAAGGTGAAACGGTCGTCTTTTTTCGTCTAAACAAACGTCGATGTTTTTTCGTATGGGAGGAAAAAAAACGGCGCAAAAAACGTCAACGTTTCTGGTTGACGAGGTATATTGGTGGACGCGTTACTTTTTTTACAAGGGAGTAGGATCGACTTCGTCGACGTCCCCCTCTTTTTACCGTGTCCGAAGAAAACACGTGCATCGAGTTGGCCGTTCGATGATCACTAGTTTCCAAGGAGCTGTGTTTTTTTTTCTTTAACGGTCTTTTTTACTTGTTTTGAACCACGCGATATATCGCTACGTTCGTTCTATAACGTTCTATAACGTTCTACAACGTTCTATAACGTTCGAAAAATTTTTAAAAATTTCTACACTTTCTACCTTGGTTACGCAGGCAAATTTAAGATTGCAGAACCGGTGAAAGTTGAAAAATCGTTTTACCCGGGGGAAAAACCCTCGAGGGCACGTGGAGGTCACTTATTCGCCCCGAATGCGTAAACTGTGACGAAAATGAAAAATGAGAGAAATTTTTCGAAAATCTTAAATCCACTTTCTCCTCCACTCGAGGACCTCGGCTTTTCCTTTCATTAGAATCTATAGGAAAAAGAATAGATGATCCCTACTGGGACGCATTTCAAAAAGGGTTAAAAATGTTTTCTCTAACTTCCGGCATCTATTGTGTCAAGAATATTATCGACGAATCCTATGGCTCTCTTAAAAAAAAACTGTCGCCTTACCATTTACACCCTTCTCTAAGACTTTCGAAATAACATATTTATCAATTTATTCATGAAATTATATCTTATATAATAACTAATTGGGAGAAAAAAAATTTTAAAGAGATACAAAGAGTGACGCAAGACAACGAATCTACAAGGAAGACTATGTCGCGGTAGAGCAAGAACAGTGATACGAGAGATTAATTTCGTTGGGGTTGGGGCAGGTCACAAGGTATTATCTTCCTTCGGTGTCACAAGGCAATGATGGATAAGGAGGGAAGAAGGGAAAGATGAGATAACAGCGAAGAAATTGCAAAATTATTTAAGGAGCCGAAATATCACGGCGCGAGTTAACCGTCACCCAAGTCTCATCGTCGAACGACCTTCGCGGGTTGGCTTGCGTAATATTTTTATCGGTCGAAATTACACATACGTTCACGCATGCATGCACGCACGGTCTCTCTGTCGTGTCCCTCTCTTTCACTCTCGCAAGCTACCAAATACAAGTCGGGGGTACGTATTTTCGGTTGAATATATATATATGACACACACTATCTTTTTTTTCGGTTCTTTTTTATGATATGTATTGCGTATGTGACTTCGATCATGCACATATACATTTACATATCGATAAAATTTCGCGGTTTAAATGTAGAAACGATTTAATCGTGTTTGAAACGAGAAGTTGAATTTGATGAAATAAATGATCGATCAATCGAAAGATTTATACTTCCTGATTTCGAAGTATTTTATTTACGATTTGTTAGATAACATCGTTGACAACTGATGAATGTGATGATTAAATTACTGGCATTATCGATGATTACGTATATTATGCATAAAGACAGGTTTTTTATGAT
>NW_006263634.1:260470-269015 GCF_000469605.1 Apis dorsata | reverse complement strand
GAGAAAATTTCGTTATGGGAAGTCATAATTTCAAAAAAAAAAAAAAAAAAAATACAAAAAAACTAACGATTTAAACGAATAGTTAAATTAATATAAGCATTCGTAACGAAAAAAGTAGCAATTCGATTTCGATCGATTATTTGAATATTTTCGAGATAGCACGTAATGGCGGCTGAAAAGGCGCGAAAGTAGAGAAACGAATAGGTTAAAAGCAATGTTTAAACTCACGATATCTTCTCATAAGATTCTTCTTATATGGTTTGGTACCGGGTGGTCTGGATCTAGACCTCGTGCTACCATCTTTTTGATTATTGTCGGAGCACGAATCATCTGAATCCTCGGAACAGGTACGGTCTTCCCTTTCTTGAGAATATTCGGTGGACGTAGTGGCGACGAAGCATCCTCGTAACCTGAGCGCTGCCGCAGCATTTCCATAGTCGTCGATCGGTTCTTTTCGATCCTGATCCTGATCGTTCTCCTCTCTGGAGAACTCCGCGTAATCTCCTACTCGAACGCTCAAGTCCAACGGTTGATCCTCGAGCATCGTTTCTATCTTTGCCAGCTTCGTTTCCTTGCTGCCAGTCTGTCCCCACAAGTTGATTCACAGCTACCACAGCACAGTTGCCATCTTGATCTTCAACGATTTGTACTTGACACTCAGTCGATACAATATAACATTACACTCGCCGGTTTTCTTAATGATTCGATACGATGTAGGTTTCTATTTTTTTCTTTTTCTTCTTTTTTTTCTTCTTTTTGATTGTTTTTATTCAAATTTCACCTTCACTTGGAAGAATTTCACGCAAAGAGAATCACTAGTTCTATATAGACGCGATTGATTGCATTCGCTTGAAGTGAATTAGTATTGAACAATCGTTACGAGAAAAGAAAATGTCACCGTGCGAGATCTCGAAAATTATCGATGTTGTCCTGTCTGCCTCGATTTACGCGGGTTATTGTGATAGAAGTTATTTGGAAAAAATTCAATTATTTTCAATAAAATCCGTCAAGTAGACACAATAACAATGATCGAGTGCAACAACTAGAAAGAAAAGAAAGGAAAGATATCTTCGTGGGAGGTAGAACTCTTCCGGCAGTGTCTTCGTCCCGTGTGGTACGCGTGACGCACAACGGATATTCTACCGGTAACTTTTCTAATAGCAAACAGCTTTCGATACTAACGAAGTTCACGCGAATTATTCGATGTTTCCGTGTTGATCAACGTATTTTTTCAAAATAATCGATCATTCCTTGTATTATTTCCTTCTATTTGTCGACAACATCGAGAAATATAAATTGCACTTGTCACGAGGAAAACAAAATGACAGCCAAGTCAGGTTACAGACGTTATGTTGTAGCCTGAAATATCACGCTGATTTCTTCGATTGAATCATCCAGAACAAAATCGTTTGCACGTAACAATCGCACTTTGAAAAAAGCTCGTTGGCTTCACTATGAACGTGTCTGTATACATATATATACATATGTGATATAAATACATATATATATGTGTGTGTCGTCGTGTCTTGCGAAGGAGCCAACAGGCAGAAAGAGAAAAACGCGAAACAGAATTGCCGAAGCGTATCCACGTTCTCCGCACCGAGGCTACGGTTGCCGGTGGCACACTGACTGACTCGGAACCGGGGTAGCCCGCTAGTCCAGACTCGTTCACTCACTACTCCAGACTCACACTCCAACTCCGAGCGCCGGACTCGCTCTCGCTCGTGTACACCGCACACAGTACTCTCCGGCCGCCAGAGCCAACTGCGTTCGGCACTTTCCGTCGTTCGACTTCGGTTCTTTTCGGTCTCTACACTGCCTCGATCAGAGTCGGCGGCTTCACGTACACGCCGGCACCCACACACAGTCGCGAACCGTCGCTCGAGATGCGCGGATGCGTAGCCTACCGCAATGTTCGAGTTGGTGATGCTCTCCCTCCACTACTTTCTGTTCTTTTCTCTCTTTCCATCTTTCTTCTCCCTCGCCTTTTTTTCTTCTTTCTTACCACCTCTTTACCTCTATCTCGCTCGCTTCGAGTCTTTTCTTTGCCCTTCGAATAGAGCTTCATACTTCTTTCTTTCTCGTACTCTGCCTTGTTCTGATGGTTTCGCGAAAGGGAAAGCTATTTTTCCGTCTATTGGGATAGGACACACGAAGCAGTCTGCAAGCGCCGTTCTCATGACATTAACCTTCGATCGTCGACGTTAGAAACAGCGGGCGGTGACGTGAAATATAGGTTGTTTTAACGGGAGTTTTTTTCAGACTAACTTGACGGATCAAGGAAAGAGAACACGTTTTCTCGATCATTCCTTCGAGAATTCGTTCACAATTGAAACAACTCTGTTGTCGGGTAAGCAAAACGAGCAAATTGCTACACATGTATATACACGCATTCCAACCAACCGTTTCCCTCTAATCCCTGACATTGTCTTCTTGAGGATGAATTCAACAAGCAATAGCAGGTCTCTGCAGCATATAGGAAGACTGGGGCGCACAGAAACGAGACTGGAACGATTGCGTATGCATGGTACACACAATAGGTGAACGTGCGTACGAGTTCGTGGCGGAAAGGAACTTCCAATTCGACGTCTCGTTGCAGCCGGTAAACACAGGTGCAACGAAAACGTCGGAAGTGTTTTTGCAACGGGGCATACAGAGTGAACCTTGAGAGTGACCGATTTCGTAATCCCTTCGCGGCTCGCTTCTCTGGCGTGGTTTCCATTGTAATGCAAGTTAAAAAACGATCTTCCAGATCGTGTTTGTTGAGGTTAGGTGAGCTTCGAATTAACGTAAATCGTTTCTTACAATCAAACTGCATCTGTTTCCTTTTTCTTGTGATCTTTTTAAAAGGTATGAATAAATATTTTTCAATTATATATTTTCTTTTTTGAAATCCGTCATATCAATATTGTTACAGCGTTTCATTTTTCAACGATTTTTAACCTCTTTAACGTTCGTCTTTTGCGTAGTAGATATCTATCTACTATTAGAAAGCAAGATTAATAGAAATATTTTCGTATAAAGTGTGTTTTATTATTAATGCTATAAACATGTATGATTTGTATCCAAATAAATGAAATAATTTTAAAATTTCAACTAAAAAATTAATATAATTATGATGTTACATGCGTCGATTAAAGTTAACATTCATATCGAAAAGGTTAATTACATCAACATTCCATCGTTGTATAGTTACAATAGCTGTGTTGCGCATAAATTCTTTGCGTTTATCGATACAATACACATATGTGTGCGTTACAATCGATCGAGAAACTAACATGGCGTTCGATAAATCGCGGATTCGTTTGTTGCAGTGAGTGTGTTCGGGATGTTATCCTGCCAGGACGATTTCAAGATTTCATTTTGGAAACGTAACGAGCTGCGGACGAAGGGCTTGTTCATCAGTTAGAGATTCTCGATCCCTTTTCTGATAAGTGAAAACGGAGTTGACCTTAATTGCATTTCCTGCCATCGAACCTGCGATTCTATTGTTGCCGAAAAGCGTTTTTCGCAGACTTCACACGCCACGATCAACGATTCCACGGAACAAGGTTATTTCAACGATGAATTCATTCTATGTAAGCGCGGCCGGTAGTCGTCGATGCATTTGCATTGAAAACACCGACTGGTGCAATAAGCTTGGTTTTCCATCAGATTGGAAAGGTTGGTTTCAACCACCGCTGCGGTATACAATTGTGTTTAGTCGGGGCTTACTATAGAGTGTTTTCACCTTTACGATTTTATATTGGTTTTATACACCGAGTTTTCTAAGAATCGATTTTCAATGTCGATTGTCAAATCGACGAGAGCACGTTCTCTTTGAAAGAATCCGCGAATTCTAGGAATCCATTTTTTTAAAAGCTATACGTATTTAAAATTTGGTTATATTCTCAGCGTATTGTGCTTAAATTAGGTTAGGTTAGATCAGATTAGATTATTGTATTGGCATTCTGCAAAGAACTGAATAAGAGAAAAAGACAAAGAATTCATTTTTACGATGATGAATATGATAATCGAAAAAATATCGAATATTTATTATCACTTCTATCAAAATAGTATCTATGATATCATTAATGAAAGCGTTTTGAATTTTTTTTAAACTTTTATTATATTTTCTGATCATATTTGAATCGATGACTGACAATTAAAAACGAAACATATCGATTATTTTTTTTTTTAGGTTAGGTTACTTTTGAATCGTATTTCTAAACTCAAAATCATTATAGTCTTTATTAATCGAATGTTTTCAGAAAATATAAACAAAGTTTGGAAAATAATAGCATTTCAAAATAAAGATTAACCAAATCATCGATCGAGACTCGGCTGGTTCGAATAATAACCGTCTCCGAAGTTTTATCGTCGTTTGCACAGCTACGTTCATGCGTCAGGGAGCGTTCTATAAAAATTCAGGGAAGAAATTTCGAAACTAATCCAAGAATCCTTCGTGCTTGACTTTCATCAAACTTTAAATTTGAATTCCGTAGAGATAAGAGAGAAAGAGAGATCTCAAAGTTCAAAGATTATTCAGCGTAGGCAGGAGTGATTTATCGGTCCCGAATTTGCTAGATCGGGAGGATGGAACATCTGCGTTAAAGGGTTGGAAACGTTGTATGCGCGCGCGTAGAAACCATGCTATCCTCGATTTGTCGACCCTCGCCGCGATGTGGAGAGTCACCGCGAGCCGAGAGTTATTTTCGCGCAAAAACGGTCGACAAGTGCCGGCCTGGGAGAGAAAACCTCGTAACTCTCGCCGATCTCGGAACGGGACGACGCCCAATCCAGGAAAAGTACGATTTCTAATCCATCACCGTACAGCTTCACGGCTTCTACGTCCTGTGTTTCCTCGACGCGACGCGACGGGACGTCACTTTGTGCCTCTCTGTGACAACCGCTCTATTTCCGATCCGACCATCCTCGCGAATTGCATCCTACACGTTTTCCATTGGTTATTCGTATGACTGTATTCTATCATGAGCGATATAAAGAATAGAGAAGAAACTCGAATCTTTATTTTTTTTTTCCTTAAATATAGGTTATCTTGTTTAGGTTAGGTTATCTTGCATGTCTCATGGTACAATTTGTGGATTTAAAATAATTTGATTTTTCAAGGAATGAATTTGTTGAAGCTAGACACCGTTTTAATTATTTTTGTATCGTTCAATTGTATATGTTAATATTTAATTATTTATAATATGTTTATGCATATTCGCATATGCATGTTCACATATGCCTATTATATATTAATTTTCTTCGTATCTTTTGGAAATATCTTTGAATTAACAACAATTAACAATCGACAAAATACAAATACAATTGTGTTTAATCTCAAAATTTAATTTTGAGATTGTGCGCAAATGTGATGTGTGAATTTTTGAATTCTATAAATTTCTAATTTGATATTTTTCTTTTACAATAATTCTTATAACAATTCAAAATATTAAAATTTATTTTTTCCTAAGTAATTTAATAATTTTCATCTCTTCACACGATGCACTGCATAAAACCGAACATCACGCATCACATGCGATACACAATACAGCGTATCTATACGCTATTAAATTTTTCTATTTTCGATAAAGAAATCGAAAAAAAAGATTTCTTTCGAGGAAAAGTTGGCCATACATTATCCTCTCTCTTTCTGCGCAACAATTAACTTCTTAACGTGCAAGTTTCTAATCAAGACGGTGTATCACGATATTATTAACTATCTAACACTCGTGTATCATCACTTTCGTTTTCGCGGTCCGCGCATCCCTGTCGATTTTGTTTTCGTTCCACGGCACAATTTTCCATCCAGAGACTGTGTGTGTCGCGTTCTCTTTCCTCCGCTTTCTACCAGAGTGAGATCCATCAGCCTTTCGACGCCATCGATCATTCGATCCCCGCGTTTTTCGCTCGCGAAACACACCGGCTCTTCTCCCATCCCATCCCAATGGTCGAATATCGGTCGGATGCCATCTATATGGGGGGGAAGAGGGGAAAGGAAGGAAACAAGAGAAAAGGACGAGACCGGATTAGTCGAAAGGAGGGAAACGACGAAAGAGAAATTTCCTTTTTTGCAGGGCAAGAGAAGCGACGTTTCCTGTCCAAGCGACAGCGAAGAAAGTGTATCTAGGCCTTTTTCCAACCGTGTGTTTCCCTGCAATTAGAATATTTACCCTACCGCTTCGAACATCACGTTTTCTACTGACACGAATTCCAGTCTTATTCTTTATGTTGTTTTTCCTTATTTCTGCGTGTTCTTCGAGTTTTAATAAATAAAGATCCATTCATTTTTTTTATGAATTTAGAATTTTTGTGAACATTAAAAGACGATGAAAAATTTAATTTTTGTGTATGTTTTGAGATAGAATATTTTAATTAAGAACAATAGACTGTATTGTCAAAATTTTATTAACGAAATAATATCTTTTGTTGTAATTTTTAAGATCGATATATGGTTGATTGCCAATATATTTTTGAAGTTATAAGTTTGCAAAGAAGATTGATGATTCATTAGATTATTTTATTTTACTTTCATGTAAAATAAAATTTTGCCTTACCACTTAAGAAACGGAATTTAAATAGAAATTTGCCTCTTTAAACGTCATAATGTACATTTTTGTACATTAAAATTTTCAATGCATGAACATCCACATCCAATTTCACAGATAGGATAGATTATTTTTATTAGAATGACACCTATTAATCTATTAATGACACATATATATTGGATCTTTATTTATCAGAATAAGGTATCGTAAAAGCTAAACGATGAGAAACGAGAAGGCACAGAAAGCGAAATGAGTGAATCTCTCTAAAATTTCAACCCGACTTTCGTTTGACGTTCGCGAGACTGCGGCGATTTTAATTTCTTGTTATCCCCCCAGCGTGGAGGTGAAAGAGACGAGGAAGAGGTATTAGCCGGCGATTCAGGCCGAGACTAACGCGCACTTTTCCTCGACAGCTACGTTTCTCTCGTTGGCGCTTCGACGCGGATGATTTCTTCGTCCGCCACGCGTTTCTTCCTCCATCATACTTACTCGTGGGGCAATGATTGGACGACAAAATTCGCCAATTCATTGGCGATAAAATTATTATGTATCTATATATACAGCTCTTTCATTCGTTCAATATCACCGTGACTTCGAACAATTAATTAATCGAAAATTTATGCCAAAGTATCTCTGTATCACCGTTTAAAACGATCTTGGAAACATTTTTCTCTAAACTTGTGCTCCTTTCGTCGTCCATTTAAATTCAAAGAAAAAAAAAAATCATTGCAAAAAATATCTCTTCGAGATTTTACAATCTGTGGCGCGTCTCTTGAAATCCACTTTCAAAATCAAACTGTTGTTGAGGTATAGTTGGCGCGCAACTTTCCAAAGAGAATTACTTTACAGGGGTGAGCACGGTGACATCCGGCAATAAACGTTACTCCGTACGTACGCAGTAATTTTACCAAGACGAATCTACGCGAATTTTATACTGTACGGGCCTCCACACCGTGGCGAGGGAAACGATGACTCGACTAACCCCGTCGAAACGAGTATACACGTTGGTTTGACGGGAAGCCGTGGTCGTGTCGTTTCGACTCGATTAGAATCGAGAGGAGTAGCGGAGAGAAGGTGGCCGGTTCCGCGACCGGTTGCCATGCCGAACGAGCCTGCTCCAAGTGCCAGAAACCGTGAAGGAGGCCTCTCGTGATCGGGACTTTCCAAGGACACGAGGGTGCGTCGATTCGTGGTGCGTGCGTGCCGTTTTACGTTTTCCTTTTCACGGCGAAAATCACACGCGCTTACCAAGAGAAAGAAAAATCCGCGGCGCTGTGCCAGCGAAATCGGCCGCCACGTTCCATATAACACGCACACACACACACACGATGGCTATTACGCCAATTTCCCTGTCGTGAGTTTTCTCTCTTTCTCTCTCTCTCTCGTCGACACAGGCGAGTCTCAGCTTTCTTTATTTTCTTTATTATTCGAAACCTGGCAAGCGTTACAGTAATTAGAAAAAAAGTACCATCGACGTGGTGGAGGTAAACGGTTTTATCGCGTGCGACAACGATCTTTTGGAAAAAAAAAGAGTCGAATCGAAAAATGAGGGGAAATTAGTTTCTGCTTTGCGAACAGAGCCGTGATTGGAAAAATTTGCACAAATTTTTTTTTTCTTATTCAACAAATTATTACTACAAATTAATTCGATGCTCATTGATTACAGATAACTTTTGGAAAAAGCGAACAATCTCACTTTCGTCGCTCGAACGATTATGTTAACAATACTGCATCAAAAGGTATCGATATATCGTATAATCGCCAAATATTCCTTTTTCTTTTTTTTTTTACGAGCGAAGAAACGAGCTTACAAATAGCTCAATCTTGGTTTAAGGAACACCAAAAGCAGAAAAAGGGAGGAGGAAGAAAAAGGAAGAGAAGAAGAAGGAGAAGAAGAAGAAGAAGAGGAGGAGTAGGGGGAGCGGCATTAGGAGGAGGAAACGGAGGGTAGACGAGGAGGACTCGCACGAAGACGAAGAAGAAGAAGAAGAATCCCCCTTGGCTCACGTCCG
>NW_006263634.1:259366-260360 GCF_000469605.1 Apis dorsata | reverse complement strand
GAACCGGAAAGATTCCCTCGATCCGCTACGAACGGCTTCCAAGGTCCGCACTCCGTATTCGAACGAGCGCGAACACACGTTCACGGTTGTGCACACACTCTCGACACGGGTGCGCTGCACATACATACGTACATATATACACATGTATATATATATATATATACATGCATACACACGCGCGTGCGTACAGTTGCGGGGAGAGGAAGAGGGAAAAGGACGGAGAGGTTAGGAATAACGTGGAGTGGCGGAGCACTCACGCACTCGCGCCCTCTCACACGCGTGCTTTAGACGCACGTCCGGCCAAACGAGCCGCGAGGTTATTGTTTAAAGCGTTCCCCTTTATTGTGTCTACAATGTGCTCGGTCACACGCGGCCGGAACAGCCAGCCGCCACGCTGCGGCGGCCCTCTTCGTCGCGTTAAACGATCTTTTATTTTTCTTTTTTTTTTTTTTTTTCTTTCTCTCCTTTTTTATTTTATTATCCCATTCGGTTGCTGCACCTCGCGCTACCGCTCTGGGCGTTGCCCGCCTTCCTTCGAAACGATGATCCTTTTAATCCATTCCGAGCGACTCCGATTGTTCGCTCTTTATACACGTTCAACGATAAAATTACATTACTTCTCTATCGAGAAAGAAAATTATCCAATAATTCTAACGATAGATCTCCAATTTGTAGAGATGTAGCGGCAATCGAACGATCCATTCGAACGTCACCCGATTATTTGACACGCGATCCTTGAACCGCGGAAGATCGAAGGCGGGACTTTCCATCCTTTCTCTCGTTCTTCTCCTCTCTTCCTTCGGGTTCGATCGTTCTCACGGGAGATCCAGTACGATTTTCCCAGTGTCGCTGGTGATCGCAATCGATCCGAGCAACGAACGTCAACGCGGAGAGCATAAGTCATTCGCGCGGCATTTACGCTTGGGAATAATTCGTCGGCGCGGCTCGCCACGTTACGCCGGGGCCGTAAACGTTTTATCGAGGCCGCATCTCA
>NW_006263634.1:258829-259339 GCF_000469605.1 Apis dorsata | reverse complement strand
GAGGTAGGCGCGCACCTGCGCGCTCCGAACCAGACGACGGAGGACGAAGAGGAGGACGAAGCCGGTGGAGGAGTTCCTGCTTACTGAGAGAGAGAGAGAGAGAGAGAGGTTTCCAACGGTGTGGATACTGAGGCAGGTCCGGGGCACTCGATTATCGCTACAAAACACTCGTTTATTGCGTCTGACAAAGTTGATCAGGGGGGGGGGAGAGAGGCTTGGCACTGTTCCACCCGAACTAACTCTCTCCCTCTCTCGTGGCGCAGAAGGGTGCCGCTTCTTGGCAGGAAATCGAATCGTATTTAATTTACCATACGCTTCTCGTTCGCCCGCAAATTCTTCCCTAGCCTATTTATACGTTCGCGCTTATATTTAAACTCGCCACGTATAGGCAATTATTTTTCCTCTCGAAGGGAGGGGAAAGAAATTGGAAGAAGAGACTTGGTATCCGGTTTATCGGCGATTAAGAACAGGTCGCGATCTCCGTGGTGAACTCTCTCTCTCTTCAGAGGA
>NW_006263634.1:258159-258804 GCF_000469605.1 Apis dorsata | reverse complement strand
GGAGGAGGAGGAGGAGGAGGAGGGAAGGTTGCCAACTGGCAGGCACTCCATTCTTCCTAGTGGCACGGAAACACTCGAACCGTGGCTTCGTCGCTTCGAAGGATTTCCCTCGAGAGTGGCAATTTTCTGGCGCGAAACCCTTACTTCCTTTATCGTCCGACGTTTTGTCCATCCACGGCCACCGTGGAAAAGACAAATCGTTCCTCCCAACGATTGCCCTTCGAAAACGTTACAAATCACCGGTGGTCGAGGAGAAGAAGAAGAAGAAAGAGGAGGAGGTTAACCCTATACCAGCGATAAATCGTCCCCGCGGATACGTGGAAATAACGTTGGAAAAACGGGTATGCTCGAGCAGCCCGCTCGAGGAATCCTGCGTCCCGGAGGCGCACGTCTGCCCAAACGATCGCATCTCTCTTTCTCTCAGAGATGAAGGAAGAAAAAGAGAGAGAGAGAGACACGAACGAACGCGCTCGTCCACTAGGAGAAAACGCGAGCGTAGAGTCGCGTGCATGCATGTGCGAGGCTAGCGGCCGGTTAGCATGTGCACGTCTCGACTTGGAAAGGGGAAGTCGTCGAGGATCGAGAGACCGAGCTGAAAAGAGGAGAGAAGGAGAAGAAGAAGGAGGAGGAGGAGGAGGAGGAGGA
>NW_006263634.1:252628-258143 GCF_000469605.1 Apis dorsata | reverse complement strand
GGAGCAGCAGCAGCAGCAGCAGCACCAGCAGCACCACCACCATCATCAGTGGAGGAGCGAGGAGGGTAAGGTGGCGGCGGGTAGGAGGGCTAGAAAAGAGGCGAGCGGGAGGACGGACAAACGGACGGACTCGAGAGGTGCAGCGAACTCTCCCAAGGCCTGCGTACCCCCACCGAGCGTGCAACTGCAACTGCAACTCTCGCGGACCGAGCCGAGAAGGAGCACGAGAGTCGACGGAGCCGTTTGCCTGCACGACCACGTCCACAAACACACGTGCGACACACAGCGTGCACACTCTCTCTCTCTCTCTCTCTCTTTCTCTTTCTTTGGAGTAAAGACCGGTCTACACTGACAGACATTATCTGCACGACTGTCCGCGGCGATTGGGTAATGTCGCGGACTAGGGTGGGTGTCCCAATAACCTAATAATGCTGTTTTATTTTGTTTTAGGGGGAATGAAACATTGTAATGTTTGGAAGGCAAATTTTATGATTAAAATTTCGATCGAGATTTAGCGTAGAAATTTATCTATTTTCTTGTTAAGGAAAAGGTTATTATTGAGATTCTACGTGAAGGATTCACGAAGCCAATCTGTGGTATAATGATTTTTGTTAAAAATAGTTCCAAATCGATGATTATTTCATAGTAAGTAAATAAGTAAGTAAAAATGGATTCTTTTGTACCTTCGTCATGGTACTTTCTTCTTACAATTAATCTTCGAAAATCTTAAAACACCTCGTTTTTAATTATCCAACCCTAACAGTTTCTCCCATTATCCGCAGATCATTATCCGCATGAGCGCAATGGAAAATGGAAAATTAAACGGGCCAGCTTGTTTGAAAAAACACTATTTCGAACAAAAGCAAATCGGAAGGAAACTCGTAAGGAATCTCTTTCGTATTCAATTCAATAGAATACACACGTATCGTATTACCTACTAAGCAGTTGTCTAACGAACAAACGAAATAATGGTGCACAAGAAAAGAAGAAAACCGAAATTGATACATACGTGTATACACACGCAGCACATGCCAGTTTCCATTGACACCGAGCCCCTCCTCGACTGCCCGTCAGCGTGGACCGGCCTTAAGGGAGGACCGACACACGACTCTGTGTGTAAGCGACCAAGGAAACAACCGGACAAGAGGGAGACGGACGGAGGACGAAGAGGAATGGACGGCTAGATCGTGCGCGAGAGAAGCGGCTACCGAGAACACCGACACCTTCCGCGAGTCTTATTTTTCACATCCTGCCTCACCAGNTATTTTTAAGCCGATCCCCCCCTCTCCTCGAGTCCGCGGGAAAAAAACCCTTGGGAAAACGGACCGGACGGGAACACCGCTCTCCTCAACCCTACCGGATCTTTCGAACGCGTATAGGTTTCTTCTCCGCTATCTCTTCCCCTCCCCTCCCCTCCTCGTTCCCCTTAGTTAGCCAGTTATCGTCCGCTAAAATGATCCTCAGGAATTCGCCACTCCCTACTACTCCCCATGTTTCCGTTTTTGTAGAGTGACGGAACGGATGATATGACGAGGGATGCGAAATTTTTATTAGAATGGCGAGTGGAATAAAGTGGATTGTAATGTATGTCGTTTGTTTTCAGGTATGTATATATGATGAAGAGAGTTTGAGAATTGATTCTCAGAATGGGGAATCTGGTCGTGGATCTTTAAAAGTTGAAGATAATTTGATTAACGAGTTGAAACAATATTGCTTTGAACGAATGCCCAACTAAGTGAGTATAATCATGAATATATAATCATGATTAAAGTTATTAAAAGTGGAATATAGTGGTATTGGAATATAGTGAAACTGGGGAAAAAAAAATGTCTTGGGATTTTCAAAGTTAGATTTTCATTACAAATTTTATTGTGTTCTATGTTATTAATATTAATAAGTATGGATATTTTATTCATTTCTTTTATTATATTATTTATAAATGATATTAGAGGCTTCAAGTGAAATTAAATGCATCCCATGATAGAGAATGTTCTAACGTTCTAAACGCTTCTCCTTGAAACTTTCACTATTCTATCTTTTCAAAATGACTTTGACTCATTTGCAAACTATTCCAGAAGATATTTAACCACATATATATATATATATATATTTTTTTTTTAGTCAATCATGTTATCTAATTATTCTACATACGTATGTATAATTGGCATAACCAGCCTGTAATCTATCTGTCTCTCTCGAATCTCGATGGCTAGAAAAAAGAAGACGAAAAAATTAAGAACGACAACGCCACGTTTCAACGCCACGATTCAATTAAATCGTGAGGGGTTAAGAGCCACAACCGGTAACCGAGGAGTCGGTGACTCCTCGCTGCGATTCCTAGGTATCCTTGAAATCGTATCTCCTGCTATATCCTCGCCGCGTTTGCATGCCTGCTCAACCATTGACGTCACAACAGAGTGCAACGGCGCGGCGAAGCCCGACGAACGTCCGACGAATTTCAATCTCTCCCGGAACGATTTCGAACACGTCGCGCATTTCCAAGCGGATAGCAATGCGCGGGGCAACGAGAGGAAGAGTGGAAAACGCCCGGTGGCCCCAGGCGAGGAGGGGGTTGGGGGAGGGGGGAAAGGCTGAAGTCCTCCCCCTCCCTCCTCCCTTTTTCGTTCGAGCAAAAATACGCTTCATTTGTGTCACGGCACGCTGCGTCATCCGAGCGCGGTTAAAAGTGACTCAGGTTTTATTTCCTGCTTAGAGTTCTAGTTACTACAGCGGCTAGTCGCGCGCGACAGATAGCGCGAATCGATAACACTTATCCTCTGCACGGGTCGAAACAGACCCGAGAACGTTCAACCGGTCAACGAGCTTGCCATACGCGCGGCTTTATCACACGCGCTCGAGTTCTGGGTCGATCGCTAATCGCACAACGGCCGACGATCCGTTCCTTTCCCTCAAGGTGCTCTTCCACGAATGGGAGGCATCGTTAATTTTTTTGGCAACTCCCGTCGTAATTTGATATCATATTTCATCTTGTAATAGTTCATTGATAGTGTATCAGTTTGATACACTATCTTGATTTGTATCTATGCGCACAGTAGAATATAGAAGACTTGGACAAGGTTAACTTTGCGAGGATTAACAATTAATCCTATGTGTATGGGTGTAGTAATTATATCTTCAACTTTATTATTTGTTTTTGACACTGAACTCTATGTATTTAAGAATTATGATATCAAAGTGTCAAAATATGTAAAAAGAGATTCATCACGTTTATTTTTATTGCTATTTTATCATAAACATAAAGATTTTGACACTACACGTTACACAAGGATGTATATTTTTCGTATCACGATGACTACCACTAGTTTGAAATTTATATTTTAAAGTAGTAGTAGTAATTGGTTACGACATCAATGAGGAAAATTAATTGAACGAGATTCAATTCGTATAACCATGCACGATAAAATATTGCGAATTCTATTGTTAAGGGAACGATCTACGTATTGTAATCTAAAAAAAGACGATTGTTTGTCTGTTTTTCGAGGTTAGAATCAGAAGAAGAAAATCCACGAAGCAATATTCTCGCGGTATTTGAGCTACAATGTGGTATTATCGCCTCGATCCGCGACGATGTTTGTTCGTCGATGTTTCCCTCGTTGGTTGAAAAACTGTGGCGATAAAGTTGCGCCGGTAATTCGAAGATAAACATCGCGACGAGAGTCGAGCTTACGTAATAAAAACTCGCATGTTTGTTTATTGATCGTATTTTTTTTTCTTTTTTTTTGAAAATACGATCGAGATCAATCTTTGAAAACTCCGCATTCGTATCGTTTATCGTGGATTTATTTTTTGAGCTTGTAGATTATCTCGAACATTGGTGGTCTTCACAATTTAACGAAACAATTTTTTGAGAAATTTATACGAGAAAACAAAATCGAGGGATATTCTTAAAAACTTTCGATTTAAATTTCGCGCGAAAAAAAGGAGGAATTTTTAATTAATATATTTATGAATGACACACGATCGTAAATTAATATATCACTGCATAAATAATTAAATATTCACCATTGCTGTTCATTGATCAATCGATTGAAAAGATCTCGACATGAATCGAGAATATTATCGAGAGTTTTCGAGATTCGAGAGTCTTCGAGATTCGAGAAATCGAGCTTGAGCAATATTACTCACGGAGTCAAATCAACCTTTATTTTTCCAATTATTAAAAATATTTTATATATTACAACATGTTTAAAATATATCTTAATTTCAAATCATTAATTCTACGTCAAATATCATTCGTTGCGACAAAAAAATCTCCTTTACAAGCATCGGAAAAAAAATATTCCAAACAAGTGCATCGTGAAACGAGGCGAGCAGTGGTCGCCATGATGGGTCCAAAGTGGCACACGACGCATTTGACGGACCGATCTTGACGTGGAAATAAACGGATACCTATTCAAACGTGGCGTAAATCGAAAGTGATTCGATCGAGATCACCGACTACCGTATGCATAGACGCATCTACACGCACATCTAAACACGAGTCTGTTTAAGGAGATAGTGGCAAGCGTGCAGGTAGGCGCTCGCACGAGACGACGTTTCGGGTCGGGAAACGAATCGCTCGCGCGCGTGATCCTCCGTTTCCATTAGTGCACGCACGTGCAACACTCGCTACGTGTTACTTACATACGTGTGCACACGCGGGCAAGCAAGCGAGCGAGCAGTTCGTTCGCCACGCTAGCCCTGGCCTAGATAAGCTACTTGGCTTTGCATCGTTGCATCGCTTTAAGCCCGACTCACGCGCGACCGACCTATCGCCGTCCTTTTCCCGCCACTCGTTACGTGCGTCCATGCTTCTCCCTCTGGCATTATCTCTAACATTAACATAAGGTAATAATATACATTTTTTTCACCTAAAATTCTCTCGGAGTTTGTTGACAGTTGATCGTGATGCATCAATTTGTGCTATATATATATATATATTTATATCCTGTCATAAGCTATCTATTATGATTTTCATGATTCTTGTAAAAAAATTAATTGACTGATTTTTTTCTCAAAATGTTAGAATAATTATTGAATATTTTTATTTCTAAACTAATGTCTGTAGCTTATTATAACTCATTATCGTACCTTGATTAAATTGGCACGACAAGTCAAAAGATTAATCCAGGGGAGTTAAATTTAAATTCGAAAGAAATGATAGAAAAAGCAAATTGTTGGAATCTTATTTCATAATGATTTTCATACAATTATATATTGATTGAAAATCATTACAAATGTTTGCATTACTATTACGATCACTTTCAATGGATCGAGAGAAAAATTTTTCAAATTTACTGCGTACTAAAACTTCAAACAAATTGTTATCTTAACTGACCGATGTTATATTATCGATTTTTTTTAATTTTCTATTCTTTCGGTCTTTGGAAATCGTTTGGAAAAATACATTGTTTCAACGTGATCAAAGCGTACTTGCTAATTTCCGTGACTGGCTCTCGTGACACCGTTTTCCTCGGTGTTATCGTCTGTATAGTTACGACAGAAATCGATATTC
>NW_006263634.1:250046-252427 GCF_000469605.1 Apis dorsata | reverse complement strand
TTTTTTTTTTTTTTTTTTTTGTTTCAAACTTTTGATAGAAAAAACTGGATATAGACAAATTCTTAATTAAATATAATTAAATTCGAAATTTAAATTTGAATTTTATCCCCTTCTACGTTGAAGTTCCATCATTTCTATTAGATATATTTCGAACGTGTTCTCTGGATATCTTTCTCTTCAATCACCTGAAACTTTCTGTTATTTATAGTGACTAAATTATTCTAAAAAATTAAATCGAGACTTAAGAAATAAAGTTCAAATTGGAATATAATTATTGATTTTTCAAAATAATCAGTTGCCATTTCATGCATTTAAATGTACTCTCGAATGTGCTCAATGAATGATGCGTTCATCATCTTTTCACTTTCCACACATTTATAAAATTAAGATTATATATATTTAAAAACATATAAAAAAAAAAAAATATTTCGAAAGAAATAAAGATCGAATTTATTCGATCCAATTTCATCTGACTCGTACAATTACATATATATATATTCAGGTTCGAGAAAGGAAGTATCTTTTTTTAGTCGAAGTAGGTATATAATACCATCATTGGATATCGAGGATTGATCTCGTTAGAAAGAAGAAATTAAACGATGTAAATGAGCAAGAAGGGGAAACGAAAGGAAGTAAAAAAAAAAGAAATCTCGGTCGACGTAGCTTCAAGGGGATTCCACAGTGAGAAGTTGGCTTAAGGTCGCGTGAATCCGCACACCGCAACAGCGGACAGTGAAACTATGCCGTTTTTTCTCCGGCTCTTTCCTTTTCTTCGAGCGACCAGCCGAGAGAGACCGATTCGCCTTTCCCTCGCAGGCGAATCTACCAGTGGAAGACCACTTTTCCCGTGGATATAGCTACGAAATCGACATTTTTCGCCAAGAGATCCACGAAATTGGATGCCAAGTTACGTTACGAGGCCTGATTCGGTCGAAAATCAACTCTCGTTCCATGATTTATCATCATTACACAGATTTATGCATTAGATTAACACTTTCTTTTCTTCTCAAATCCGTGCCTACTTTTTAAGAGAATCTTCGAATATATATATATATTCAAATTTCAAATTGAATCAATCTCTATACTTTCCTCGCAAAAAATTCTTCCAACAACGTCTCTTTCTCCAATAAGAATATATTTCTCGGATAACCGATAAGTTTTCAAACGTTTTCTTTCGTTGACCGATTTCGCAAGAAAATATCCATTGGCTCGTTGTATCAAGCTGGAAGACGAATGGGTGGATAGGCGGTGGCACGCGTTGACGCTTGTAGCCATCATCGGCAGACGTATTATACCGTAACCTCGATTCGAATGAAAACGGTGTTACGCCATTTTCCCTGTCAGTGAAATGTGATCTATTTTCGCGGAATATTCGTCGTGGCACGATAAGCTCGAGTGATTCGCGCCTCTCTTTTCGAAGCGGCGGGTTAAAAGTGCTGGATCGAGCATCTTCGTCGATTGCATTATTTTTTTTTCTCCACCCAAAGGAATAACCGGAAAATGGACGTCGTGACGTAACACGCCGAAAATCAGGTCGAATCGACACGACGAGAACGCACGAAGGCTTTACAATCGTTGCGCGCTCGTAATCGCGCGATAATATTGGAATTAAACGCGATTATCCACGAATCGCGAACGTTACGCGGGAAATATTACGCGGTCACCGTGCGCGATACACGCGCACACAACGATACCCGTATCCGTGTGAGATGGTCATTCGACTGTCGGTGGTTATTACACTTGTGACGCCGTGGCGAATTCCGAGGGAAAAATCGATTGCGAAACGCGCGCATCGCACCGCTGTGTCTAATATCGCTGACATCGACCACGGATTCTCTAGCATCGACCGTCGATCTTAATTTAAAACGTGACGAAACGCGCGTTACATTTGCATAATCCTCCCTGGTCGGCCCACGAGAGACGTGTGTATTACTACGAAAAAACGTCATTGCCTTCTGCAAGCCGGTTACATCAAACCGTATATACATTCTCGGTGCAAGCATCATTATTCAATTTCCACGAACGTAATCTGCCTTCGTGGCGAATCCCCACAACGCGAGCCGTGATTCATCATCGCGCATCGAGAACTCTCCTCGGTATCGGAGGAACAATGAGATAAAAGTAAAGAGGGGAGGGAGCAAGAAGAAGAAAATAAAGGAGGAAAGATACGCGAAAGATCGAACGCGTAGGAAATCATGGAAAGTTGGACGAGGCTCGGTCGGTTTTGGCGGGATAGAACGCGAGGAGAGGCGCGCGCGCGTGCAACTATACCGTGCGGTGCATCCAAGACGCGCATGCGCCGCTCGGCCGATGCACGTGGTAAGTACAAGTATGTCAAGGCGCGACCTGAATTTTCCTACTCTTAGTGCCCCCTACCGTAC
>NW_006263634.1:245116-249580 GCF_000469605.1 Apis dorsata | reverse complement strand
CACGCACGTGCGTGTCTGAGACGGCCAAACGGCCAACGTTCCTATGCACGCGCGACGGCACATGACTTTTCATCGATGCGTCCGGACCTTCTTCGTTCTTCCCCCACCCTCTTCCCCCTTCCCCTTCCCTCAAGCAAACTTGCTGCGGCTCGACCTGCAGTGCGTGCGCCTCCTTTTCTGGAAGGAACGCTGAAATAACGAATCTCGTCCCATCTTCAGGATCGCTATTCCTTGATCCTCGACGATCTTCCATTTCTTTCGTCGATCCTCCTTTTCTCCGTTGGAAAAAGGAACGCACGTTTTTTAATGGCGAGGTAATTGTGCGACAGGATATATATATATATATAAAGGATATCGCGAAAACGGGAAACAGGTTCTAGCGGATGTGGATCGAGGAATTTTTGATTTTAACCGAGAAACTTTTTCTCCTTGATTCTAGGCTGTTGCCTGGCAACTC
This sequence comes from Apis dorsata, assembly GCF_000469605.1. Taxonomy (NCBI): domain Eukaryota; kingdom Metazoa; phylum Arthropoda; class Insecta; order Hymenoptera; family Apidae; genus Apis; species Apis dorsata. The sequence continues at coordinate 249,123 of NW_006263634.1, read as the reverse complement.
ATAAATCCAAACTTATTTTAATTTTCGTATATGCTCGTGTAATTATTGTTTTTTCAAAATCGATCTATTTGATTCTAATTCATCGAAGGCGTCAAACGTATGTTGCTACTCGCCATCCCTATTTACAAATCGAACGCTCGAGGCCGATCTCCGATATCCTATTTGAGATCTCGTTCCTATTCTCGGCAGGCCGAGTTTTCCTCGTCAATTTGTCACGGAAAAGGAAAGCGTTACGGTATATCTAACCGATCGATCGTTCGATGTCGTGGTCGTCAAAGCGGAGGGGTCCCCTAGAAAGCTGCTCTCCCGCGACTTCGAAGGGATCCCCATCGGTATTGCTCTTTTCCCTCTCGAGAGAACGCGCGTCCTCTTTTCTCGCTCGTTTAAACTTCGATACTTTGTCCAAGTGAACGAAACAAGACGCAATTATTGCTCAAATTCACTCGAAATCTCCGCATGATTTCTTTACTTTTATCCTTCGATCTTGTTCTTTTTTCTTTTTTTTTTCTTTTTTATCCAGTCAATCTTTCTCATTTTTTTTTTCTTCTTCTTCTTTATATATCTTCTTTCGTAGGAAATCGTTGAACGTTACGGCTATAATTCGTCTCGAAGAAGTGGAACGGTGGGCAGCTGGCGACGATCGTCGAGATTTCGAGAATGGAATCGGGCGTTATGTGTGTTTCGCGATCGAAAACGAATCTGGCGGCGGCCACGGAATTACGTAATCAGAATTCTTCGTGCATTTCACGGCGCCTGAGTCTTACCAAGCTTTCAGTCCACGCGCGATTAAACCTGTAACCTGTTCGTTGGTGGCCTCTGTTGCGTGGCCAACGAAAAATTCGACACGTTGCATTGGGTAATCGCTATCGTCTCGGGAGCATCGAGATTAAAGATTATTGTGCGCGCGTGTCGTGACATACAATGTAATATAATATAATACATTGTGATAAATAATGATTGACGAAATTATTTTCTTTAAATTATATATCTTTTCCTCAGAAACGTAATATAGTTTCTGTCGTAGAATTTTTAAATTTTGACGTAACGACGGATAACATATATTTTCTTTGTCCTAAAAATATTTAAATGTGATGAATCATTTTTTCTTAAATATCTAATATTTTAATACACAAAGAGAAGTATCTCGCTATTGAAGATTTTACATTTTAACATCCACGATTTATTTTATTAATATCTTGTACACTGTATCAAAACATGCGAACATCCTATCTAATATTTAAATCTCTTTTTCTCGCTTTTGCACATATACTTCGCGAATATCATTTCCAAGTCCTCCCAATTTCAACTCCTGTTACACATGAAATAAAGAAAGGTAACAAGAAAGAGGAAAAAAAGAAGAGAGAGAGATAGAGTAACACGAAAAACGTATACAGGTATACGTTGGCCGATGCAGATGCAAGATCGCTTGTTTTGCGCGCGGACACGCGGTTGACGTTTTTACGAGCGCTTGACGCTTTTACGATCGCAGCCGGTGCAACGAACGATTAGGAGTCGATCGAACGAACGCTTCCTCGGCGAGGCTACGACGGAATTCGACAAACAGCAACATACCTGAGATATGCGTGATCGTTTACGCGTAAGCCATAAACGAAGTAAGCCGTGACCGATCATTTTCGAGAATTGGATTCGAAAAAAGGGAAAGAAAAGGAAAGTTTCCCGATCCGGTTCGTTTCGATTATTAGATCTTATAAACATGTACGTGATATCGCTTTTAAGAGGGCTGTTTTTAAGAAAATTTAAAATAACATTAAATTTTTTACGGCCGCGGTTTTGTCGAGAAGAATTAAAGGAATATGCGTAATATGCAGATACGACTTAATAAACGAACGATTATTAATAAAAAAAAGAAAAAAAACTGCGAAGAAATTTTTACCCCCTTGCAAAAGAATTTTATTTTTATTAATATCTAATGTCATTTGTATTTGTATGTATTAATGAGATTTTTCAAATGTGCAGAATACGTTAATTAAAGCGTTTAATATACTTTTTGAAAAGATACTCTTTAACAAAACGAATTTAACAATAGTATCTAAATGCCCGTTTTATAAACGATTAAAATGATATCACGAATAATAAATATGTACGTAACAATTTTGTGAGAAAGAAAAAGAAAAACATTTTCACGATAATCGTAAAAAATCGAAAAAAGTACGTCGTCACTTTGGTTGGCCTAGCGTTAAATCGCTAAAACTATTTTTACTGGGAACAGGGGCGCAATAAGCAGAGATTACAAAACCAGAAAAGTTGATCGAATCAAATCTCATCGAGAATAATTCCTCTCCTCTTTCGTACTTTATTCTTCCCTATCGAGAAAAATACCCTCCCCTCTCCAACACCCTCGAAACACTCGCCCTTTTCGGGACCTATTTTCACAAGGTCGACCATCCCTCCCCCCTCTCCGTAAGACCTCCTCATAATAGAACCTCATATCGAACGACAATGGAAAAAGTAGACGTTCAATTTTCCATATTTTGGAAGGATTCCCTCCCTCCCTCCTTTTCTCCCTCCCCTGCCCCCTCTTCTTTTTCCCCACAAAGCGCGGTTACGCCTTGAAAGATGTAGGTGTTTGGCCGGGGTTAAATCGAAGGAATATCGATTCGGGATGCGTAGGTGGGTGCTGACCTACCCCTACCCCCATCCTCGTCCTTCGGACGACCTTCTGGGGCGCGTCCTACCCCAACCCAGACATCCGTTCCGCCGACAAACAGCTTCTCTCCAAGCCCTCGCCAGCCCCTTTTCGCCAAAGCTTTGCCCTCTGCCATCCCTTGGCGGGAGTACGCCAACCCTCGTCAGGAACGTTCTATCGAGGCCACCCTCGCAAAAACTAATCCAGGGTCGACACTTCAACCGACGTTCTCACCATTCCTTCCACCACCTCAGGTCTTTCTCTCTCTTTGCCCAAGTGGACCAAGTGGAGGGGGAGCGCGAAAGAAATCGAAAGTGGTGGAAGGAGCTTCGCCCGGTGGATGACACTCGACGGCGACGAGAACGGGACGCCTCCTCCAGAATTCTATGGAAAACGTGTTATACGTGTATCACTGTTCATAAAATAATTTCGATTGTACCTTTTCTTTTACGAGGAGAAATGTTGATTTTTATTATCGATTCGATATGTTTCCTAGTTTATTTTCTTCTTCTAATAATTATCGTTGCAGGATATGAACAGTGTAATACAATCGCGCGTGCGTACGTTTCGATAATCATCATCACTACTACGTCAAATCTATCTTTGATCTGGTAAGAAAAAAAGTAATTTACATGTTATTACACCGAGAAAAAAGGAATACGTTAAAGCGTATAAACGAATTAATCGCTACGCACGGATTAAAAGAGAAAGGAATTTTGTTTTCGTTTCCATTTCTTTCGACTTTTATCAAAAGATTTGACAGGATTGAACGGGGCAAATATTTGTAAATGTTAATCGTTCATCGCTTTAAACTCTCGTGTACTTATCCGTTCGATCGAGTTTTAACGTCTTGATTAATTACCAAGCAAGTGACCTAATAAAGTAGTTTCGGGAACAGAAGACGCGCCACGGATGGCAAATATTCGATAAATGGATGGATCGATCGTTCCTTCGAACCGCGAGTTCCTCGAAATGGTAGGGCCGCATACTGCGAGTTAATGATCGCATGCAGTACGCTCCACTAATTAATGCTTCGACGAAATTAGCCTATATCCATCGATCTCTCCCTTTTCCAACGAATCACTTAGTTTCCAATCCGTGTTAAAATATTCTTATTCCTTCCCTACGCTGAATTTATCGTAATTGATCTTCGAAAGATTTTCAAACCATTATTTATATCATTATATTATTTTATATGTATATTTCAAATTCACACTTTTATTATAAGAAAATTGTATACCGAGAATCAGCAATTTTTAGTATTAGATTAGAAAATTATAAATTCTAAAAAATTGAAAATCCTCTGCCCTCGTCGAAATGAGGGTCAAAGCGACTCGCGAACGTTGAAATAATCCATTCG
>NW_006263634.1:242576-244757 GCF_000469605.1 Apis dorsata | reverse complement strand
GATCGAGAGTCTCTCTCTCTCTCTCTCTCTCTCTCTCTCTCTCTTTTCGGTAACCGGATCCCGAGGTTACGCAACGAGGTCTCACAATGCGGCCGCGTTTTCGGTGAACCAGTCGTCCCAACCCTCGAAAAACGAGATTACTCTCGGCTAATTGGTACCGAGCTCTGACGCAATTTCGAAGCGGCGTTGGAGGGCCGTGCAGGGGCGGTTGTCGAGGGTCAGGGTTCCGCCCCGTGGCGTCCTTTCTCTCTCTCTCTCTCTCTGGCACGCGCTTCTCCACCCGTGCCTTGGCTTGGAAATTGAACGAGGCCTCTCTATCCCTCTCTTCAGTATATATATATATATATATATGCGTTTGCAAAGTGGCTGCCCACTGGCCACGGATCGTGACGGATTTTACGATCGACCGGTGTAATTTCGCTGAAAGATTCACGAAGATTCACGGATCGATGCTTCCTCCCTCATACCTGTATCCAACGGATACAAAAGTTCTTAGGGTTTAAGAGGGAAATCGAGAGAATCCTCTTCCGAGAGAAGAGAATTTGCGTAATACAACAGCTTGGATCGATGGAATATTGGATATTGTTCAAACACCGTTTGATTTTTGATCGATCGATTAAAGTCGCAAGTTACATCAATTTTTTGGGGATTAAAAAAAAGGAAGGGTACCTCTTTTGCTCGATATCTGAAATAAATTACAATTGTGTTAATAATAAACGTCAAGTGACAAGAATTTTACTAAAAATTCTTCGCTCATTGTTATTCCTGACTTTATAACATGTATATTATCCAATTAACCGATCTTTCTAATTTTTGTATTTCTATATTCCTCTTATTTCTTGACTTTTTGAAGAAATTTCAGTCAAAATTTATTTCAGAATCGAAGAAAATAATAATCACAGGTAAACCGAGCCGAAATACGAAAATAATTAACAATCCTCGCCGAGGTTAATCGAGCGACGCGTCAATCCCAAAATGGATGGAATAATTAAGAAGCACGGGATGCGCGAAATTATTCACTCGATCGCGTGAGAGGCGGATCTCTCTCTCTCTCTCTCTTTATCGTGTTCTTTTTTCTGGATTATTTGGACCGATATTTTTTTCACAGCCGCCCCCTCCTCGCTCCCTCCCCTTAAACGTCTCGCGTCCGCGGCTTCGCTTTCGACTGCCCCAAGCGTCGATAATGTGCGCTACCTATCTGAGGTCGAGGGTCAGCCCTCGTCGATGCACTTTACGTATTCGCGGAGATATAAACGTCGGCCATCGTTGCACGACTCGAAACGACACGGCCGACGAGGAAGGTCTAATGACCTTGGAGGGATAGATCTTCTTTCTGATATTACAATCGCGGAATTTAATTATTAGAAATGCCAGTATTGATATTGTTCGAAATTTTTTTTTGGTATATCACGGATTGGGGAAATATAGGTATCGATGGATTTTAAATTAAAAGTAAAAAAAAAAGAAGAAAAGTTTTACGAATCACGTGTAAGGAATTATTTTAATACTACCCTGCTTTCGAATTTGTTCCTCGTTAATTAGTCCAAGAATAAATTTTATATTTTAACCGTGATTAACAATCGTGATCTTTGAATAAATTAGAATAAAAATAACTCGTTTTAAGATATTTTCTTTTAGTTAGCACAATATAATTAGAATATTCATCTTCTTTCAATGTTATTAAAACGAAAAAGAAAAATGTTGAACTGTTTCTAATGGTTCTAAAAGATTGCCCGTAATAATAAATGGATATATATATCGTAATGCGAATCTTGAATACGAACTTGAACAACAAATTATGAAAAACAGAAGGAATTAGAAATGCAACTATTGAAATTCCACGAGAAGAAGAAGAAGAAGAAGAAAAAAGCGTATATCTAATGAATTTTGTCAGAGTCTCGTAAACAATCTCCGTAAACACGATCGACGTTCGAGTTATTTATATTCCATTACGCGTTTACCAGTTACGTAACGGGCGAGTTTTAATTAAAATTCTGTTCGTCAATCACCGCGATGACCGTGTCGAATTCGAATGGTATCGATCAATAAGATTCAGAGATATTTCCGGGAAAATTGATAATTCGAGACGAGTGTTATACACTCTCGTTACGGATAGGTTACGCGTTTACTACTTTTGTCCGTTGCTAATCGGATGATTTCACCGTGAGACGAATGGAAGGC
>NW_006263634.1:239806-242301 GCF_000469605.1 Apis dorsata | reverse complement strand
AAAAAAAAAAAAAAAAAAAAAAAAAGAGAAACGAGCGCTGTGGAATTTATCGTACGAGTTACATTGGACAGGAGTGAGATCTTTGAAGATATAATCCGCAGATTAACTCCCCCCTCTCCTCAAAGGGAAATAAACGAATGGATCGCGATATCTATAATGACCCTTGTCCAATTTCGACGTCACGTGATCACGATTCGATTATACGTACACTGATTGCGGAAAATATTTACACGTTAAATATTTACTTTCCATGTAAAATGATAAAATATGTAAATTGTAAAATTGTTATTATACCGTATATGTTAATGCAAAATATGTTATACTTGGATTTATAATTATCTAATTATTACGTATTAGATATTAGATATAACGATGTACAAATACTTTTTGCAACTATTGTAGGTCATCTATGGTATAATTGTAGATCACCACGTCACAACTTGATTAGATATAACTCATTTGCAGTATAATTATACACAACATTTACAAATTACATAATAATTGTGCGTGGAATAAATTATTTGCCGAAGAAAACTTGAATTTGTTGAATAGAAATTGAAGATATAATCGGAATATATTTTGTTCGAAAGACGAAAAATTTACAAGTTTTTTTTATTATCGATCCTTTGATATTTAAAAGTAAAGAAAAATGGAATGATCTCTCTAAAGAAAAAACGAAACATACTTTTTTCTCTTAAAAAATCGAAATGGAACGTGTTTTACAACGGACGGTAACATTTTAACCTTTTTTCGGATCTTTCGATTCGACCTTGTTCTCGTCGTATCTAAAATCGTCATAGTTTACGTTGCGCGACGCGATACAAATTCATTTATCGCTGTCTCACGCGAGACTATGGGGCCACATCTCTAATCTTCCGCCTCGACGAGATACCAGGATCGTGTTTTCTCTAAATCAGTGTGACTCGACGACAATTCGCGCCCGGAAACGGCAATATCGTCCATCATTGTTAATTACGTTCGCGATAAACCGCGTGTTCCCGGCTTGCGCATGCGCACTTCCATACCTGCGTACGCGCATGGAAATTCGCGGAAATCGGACGCGACTGTCCACAAGTGCGGTGACCTATTTCGCGAATTCTCAATTTCACGATAATAAATCTGCTCGATATATTCTCCGAATAAACTCGATATTATCCACGGAAAAAAGATTCAACCTCATGGATCCTAAGCTTTACGAGTCTAAGAATCTTCGAAGATTTTTTCCTTCGAACATTCAACCCGTAATAAACACGTTCGAAATTACGCTCTTCGAAATAATTTAAACGATATTTAAACAATTTACTATAAATAGAAAGAAAACGTTATAAAAGAAAAAGTTATACCGCTGGAAGTGCTGCAGGTAAAAAAAAAAAAAAAAAAAAAGGGAAAAATAGGCTATGAGAGTAGAGAGAAAATCGCGATTGATGCTTTGGAAAATGCAGCGTGGCGATCAACTTTTACGCACGAATTAGCGAACAAACGAGCGATACGTTGCGATCCTTTGCCGCGTAGAGGACGCGGCCCTGAAATTTAGGGGTTGTTTCCAGGCGATTTGCGAACTGCGTAGCGAAAACCAACAGGGAGAGGATCGGCCAGAGGGTGGTGTACCAGCAGACAGGGCGTGGTCGTCCTTGAACCCATCTATACATCCCTCCTCCGCCACATCTCTCTCTCTCTCTCTCTCATCCTCCTCTCATCCGGATACGACTCTCTCCCTCCCACTCTTTCCCTTCCTTTCGCTCTTTGCCCCTCTTCCAACTTCCCCTCACTTTCTCTCCCACTTTCACTGCCTCGTTACGGTTCGCCCCTTGGCTCGGCCACCCTTTGTTTGCTCTGCATACGGAGGCGCACAGAAACGAACAGTTACCTCTTGATGTCCTTTCGATAGGTTCACCGAATCCTAGCTAGGGCATCGATAGAAAACCTATCGAAAAACACGTTCCCTCCTTCCTCGAAACTCGTTAAGAAGGAAATAGCGTACGCGTGGAAATTATTATAATTCGAGGGTAGCGAATTTTGAAATTGGTCATTTCGAAAAATAATTTTTTCTATAATCAATCAAAAAATACTTCCTTTTCTTATTACATCCTAGAATCCTTACATTTCAAATACAATTATATTACATACTTACTTTCAAAATTTTTCCCTCCTCCATCCATTCTTAATTATCTTACGCGCGAAAAAAAAGAAGATTCCTGTTTAACAAAAATATCTGGATCTCGTTACGTTCGTGTAAAAAAAAGGACGATGGAAAACGATGAAAGACTCTTCTGTTGCTGAGCAAACAGGCAAAGCAAGTGCGTGTATCCACGACGTCTCGACGGTATACGGTGTAATTATCGGTTCGGTTCGGCGAACCGTCTTATTAAACGGAATACGCATCGAGGCGTATTCCCAGACTTGCCCATTAAACGCTAATAAATGATTTATCGAAGGACTGGCCCTGCCCCATCGCTTCCACTTTATTTTGTCGCCACCCCAATCGTTGTTAAGGT
>NW_006263634.1:235451-239753 GCF_000469605.1 Apis dorsata | reverse complement strand
CTCTCTCTCTCTCTCTCTCTCTCTCTCTCTCTCTCTCTCTCTCTCTTCTTCTCCTCCATTATCGAATCGATCCAACAACGCGAATTTTTCTCTCTTTATACCAGAAGAAAAAAAAACAAAGAAAAAAATCGTTCAACGTATTTCCTATGTACGTATGTATGTTTCCCTTCGCGCGAGAATACACGCACACGCGAGAGGAGACGCGCGTTGAATTTTCCATGATACATTGTTTCCGTCCACGCTTCGTGCTTGTCGTGTCAAAACGAAGCTTCGATACGGAGTCCAATTAATTGATCGATAGTGGCGGTTGCTGTCCCTTCGAGTTCTCGAGAGTTCGCGAGATCGATCGGCGATCATCGTTTAAGGGAGTTTTGGATTTTTTTTTTTCAATCGGACAGGGACAGGAAATTTTATGATTTTCTACTCTCTCTCTCTCTTTTTTTTTTTTTAATCTCGTAATAAGAATTTTGGAGATACACTGCGTGGATTGTTCGTTGCTTGTTTAATAAATATTCTTTTCAGTTTTCACGATTGAAAGTGAATTCGTTCACCAATTTGCAATTTTAATTATTATATCGTTGTAAAGATATATTTCATGAATAATTGCGCATCAACTGAAATAAAATGTATATTGATATCGATTTTTGATGATCAATATATACTTGCTATATATTATATTCGATTACATATAATTAGAAAAAAAGTAGAACAATGAAAATTCAAATGACATAATTAAGAATCTAAGAGATACTGTTTTTACATTAACATTACCAATAAATTAATAAAATTAATAAATCATTCCCCCATACATACCTTAACACCAATCATTTTACAATATCACACATTTAATTTCCTTACACAAATTTCCCAAAGAGAATCCAAAGAATCAAAATCAAATGAAAAAAAGAAAAAAAGAAAAGAAGCCTCCTCCTTTTTTCTTGGACGAAAAAAAATAAAAAAGAAGGAAAGAAAGAAAAAACACAAATTTCCAACTTTTCCCAAAGAGAATCCAAAGAATCAAAATCAAATGAAAAAAAGAAAAGAAGCCTCCTCCTTTTTTCTTGGACGAAAAAAAAAAAGAAGGAAAGAAAGAAAAAAAGTTCCAGATCGGAAAGGATTAGCAGAGAAAGAAAGAAAGAAAGGGCTTGGAAATCGTTCTCACGAGCGACCGCGATCGTTCAACCTCCCCGGTTGGGTCACTCGGCATCACGCGAACCGTTCCTTTCGTGCCCTCGCCGAGGTATCGAATCGAGGAAAGAGGAACGTGACCCCGCAGGTCGTCGTCGAGACCGAGAGAGAGAGAGAGAGAGAAGGAGAGAGGGGCCGCGAGGCGTGGAATTCGGCTGGAATTCTCGCGACGGAGGTAGAGGACCCTTCGTAGTCATGGCGACTGCCGGGTTTCACCCGCTGATCGATCCACCACGGTCAAGGTCATCCACGAAACCACAAACTCTCTCTCTCTCTTTCTCTGATACACGCACACGTATACATGGATATACATATATACACACATACACATTCCAATTTACTGTCTCTTCCATTCCTTTGTGAGAGTGGAGGTGGTATCGTCACGAAGGACACACCCCTTCGAAGGTTTTCGCCGAGATTCGCCTCGACTACGTCTAATTGCGTAAACAAGCAACGTTTCGCTTTCGTCTGGCTCCTCTGCAAACGAGCCCTCGCACAATCCTGCCGAGATTCTCTCTATTCGTTTCCTCTCGTTCGTTTTATCGTTACGTTTCCCATCGTTGTTCCGCGAGCCATTTGGTTGGGAAATGAGGAACGAGAGGAGGAAAGGGAGGAGTTTGATTCGCGAATAAGATTAACAAAGGATCTGTAATGGGTGGAAATTTTTAAATTATGTATAAAAAAAGAAAAACGAAAAAGTGTTAAGATTAAATTTTTTTTTTTTTTAGTTTTCAGAATTGTTTGTTGAAGATATGGTTGTTCGTTACCTGTAATTTTTATTGTGCAGAATCTTGGAAATGAGTTCCTCTCTTATTATTAGCTTTTATAGGAAAGATATATTTAGGATATGATTTTCTATGCACTTGGATATGCTAAAAAAAATACTACTCCATCTTCCAATTTTATAAAATCGATACAATGGATAAAATGGACTTGATATTTTCTTTCTGAAATGAAGATAATTAAAATATTATGTTAGATATATATATAGGTGATAGGATTAAGTACAATAGATGGTGAAAATAAATAATAAAATTATTACAAATCTAATCTTTCAATGTAGCATTTTCTTATTATGTTTTTCACAGTGTGAAATAATTAACGATACATTTTAATCTAATTCATTAATATATAAATGCTATAATAAATACACATTGCAAACACAATGTATATTCTTTTTAACGTAACATTTATATACTAATTAAAATCAGATCGAAATATATCTCATTTACTTTCACGCTGTGACATACAAAAATTGTACTTTGAAAAAAAAAAAAAAAAGAAAAACGCTTCATCAAAATTAATTATTTCGTTTCATTTTTACCTTAAATAAAAAAAAAAAAAAAAAAAATTTTTTTTTAGAAGGTTTTTTTTTTTTTTTTTAAGGTAAAAATGAAACGAAATAATTAATTTTGATGAAGCGTTTTTCTTTTTTTTTTTTTTTTTAAGGTAAAAATGAAACGAAATAATTAATTTTGATGAAGCGTTTTTCTTTTTTTTTTTTTTTTTAAGGTAAAAATGAAACGAAATAATTAATTTTGATGAAGCGTTTTTCTTTTTTTTTTTTTTTTTAAGAAAAAAAAAAAAAAAAAAAAAAAAACAGTTACGCAAAACAGTGTGCATACTTATAGACGGGAGTGTACGAGTGTCTGGGCTGCTGATATTCATCATCGCGGGAGCCTACGTGGACCGTGAAACAGCGGAAGTCTGCGAAGGATCGCGGCGGACGCGTAGGTATGCTAAAAGCGGATTACGACGAGAGTCGGTAACATGCAGGATTTTCTTTTCATCGCCTCGCGATCGTTTCAATCGCGATATGAATTTATTACGAAAATAGGGAATATAAATGGCTATATTCCATTTCCAGGGATAAATTCTGTTGAGAATGACGCTAATAGCTTGCCATCTCTTATCCACGGTTATCCCATTAAACAAACAAGCGGATAATTTGACATGCGGATTCGATACGCGTTTGCGAGATAGCTTTTACCGACCGAGGCCGACTACGTGATCCGTTCGTTTTAGCCAGTCGTGGCATAAAAGTGTATAAAAGGGCGGAAGTCCACGGAGATCAAGCCTAAGTAAAAATAAAAAAATTAAAATAAGTAATAATCGCGAGTACACGTATCCACTTGTACGGATAAATTCCAAGATCTTTCGATCTTTTAATTAATTTGTATTTGAATTCGACTCGAATTCACGTATACTTAAACTATCGAATTTATTCGGATATTAATCGTTTTTTTAAGGAATATAAAACCTAATTTTTAGATTAATTTATACAATGAATTATTATTCTTTCAATGATATAAAATTTTTCAATCTAGAGAAAATCCTCGAACTCGATATTAATTTCCGTTAACACTATTCGATTCGAAATAAACCTATCGAACAATTTATATCGAATTGGCCAGGGTTTATCGGAACGAATTTAAATGAAACGGGCCACCGCGAATAGGAATCGTTCTTCGTACACAAGAAGGGATTTTATCTCAGGGAGGGGGAGGCAATATCTAACCCGCAACCTTAGCCTTACGATACCCGCATCGATTTCCTTTTGTTTTGGCGGGGTAATTAAGAAAACTTTCCGACCCAATGGAACGGTTTCCTCCGCGAGTAGCAAAAGGTAGTCTGATAATCGGTATCGAAAAACGAGAGAACGAGTTCTTACACCGGTGAAGAGAAGGCTGAACGAATGGGGGAGGCCAGTTTGAGAAAAACATTTCGCGCGTTCCTACGATCCTGCGATATACCGCTTCCGTTCGATAATCGCCTCCGTCCCTCGAGGAACGGTTGCAGCGTGGTTGAAAACGGACTTGACGCGATAAACGCTGCAATTCACCGCGAGGAAGCGATCGAGCGACGAAAAAAAAATAATATAAAAAATAATAATAAAATCGTTCTCCTCGCAATTAGAATATCCCACGTACGATTTATTCCCTCGCTTTCCTAAAAAGAAAGAAAGGAAAAAAAAAAAAAGAACACCGACTTTCTCTTCGTTAAACCATATAAAAAATTAAGCAGAACAAATATTTCAATACCAAATACAATAAAACTGGGAGAATATCCCAGAATATCGCAGAAAAGGAAGGAAGGGATCTCAACGCGTCTGGC